>NC_044057.1:454338-459338 GCF_902167405.1 Gadus morhua
GCGTTGGGGACGGATCCGGTGGTACCTCCTACCTGGGACAGCTGCTGGGTACTGTTGCCTCCTGGGGTTTCCTCTCATCTCCTCACACCGAGACGACAGCCTGCACACACGCCTCCATTTGAAATGCAAATTCCACATGTAAATGTGCACGTCCGCCAACGGTGCGTGGTTTCAACCCGAGATCCGAATGGTAAATGCATCTCAGAGGGGAAGCCACTACAGAGGAAGGCAATGGGAGAGTGGAAGGTAGGGCTGGTGGTGTGGGGGTAGAAGGAGTTAGCTTCTTCAACGTACCGCTTCCTTACTCCACCAATCGGTCCTCCACTCCCCCTCCTCCTTCCGATTCTAGTTCTCCCCACTTTGCTGTCTCCCTCATCCAGCTGCTTCGCCTGGTGTGGATCTACGTGATACCATATTCAGTATACTCTACTCCTCACGCCTCTGTGGAGGAGGAAAGAAGACTGAGAAGGAGGGACAGTGAGGAGCGGGTTCGGAAATGATAGAGGGGTAGAGAGTTAGCCAGAGAGAGATCTATATAAGGTTGAACATGGCAAACCGAGCATGCTCAATTCAATCGACTGGTGGTAAAGATGCACTTGTACTACAGGCTGTTGTTTCTACTATCTGATTCTCTGACTGTGTAGGGGAGTAGCTCATAGAGAGGAGTGCCAGACTTCCTGTGAGGACTGGTTTAACTAGACTACTTACTGGCTTGACCGGATCCACTGACCTTCTGGCTTGGCTGACCGACTGGAATTGCAATTTCGGGATTTCCGGTTCGATTCACCAGTGAGAGGTCTAGTTGGCCGACCGTTCCGACCGACAAGTTGAATTGATTCTATGTTGACTCCTTGTTTCTAGAAAGCTTTTATATTGTCTTCAGTTCAGTCCCCCTCGCCCCCCCCCCCCCGCCACCACACACACAGACACACACACACACACAGACACACACACAGACACACACACAGACACACACACACATGCATTCCCTAAACTGGGGTCGCCCTGAGGAGTGGAGCATGTCCGTGGGATAAGGTAAACATAGAGGATGAGGAGGAGGACGAGGAGAAGCAGGGAGGACGAGGAGGAAGAACAACAGGGCCATCAGGAGGAGGAAGAGGAGGAAGGAGGAAGAGGGGGGAAGATGAGGTGCTGGATGAAAGGGAGCTGGAAGGAGGAAATGCAGAGCAGAGATGCCAGCCAACAATCAATGAGGAAGATGAGGATAGGAAGATGAAGAGGGAGCTAATAAGTAGCCACTTTGGAGCAGGGGAATTAAAAGGTGGTGAGGAGGAGAAAGAGGTGGGGGTCTCTGGGAGTCAATCCTAAAGCTGAGCTGCAGGAAGGGGATATTGTTAGTCGGGGATGGACCTAATTAAAATGCGATTTGCGCTACAAGAGGCTTACAGACCGCAGCAGCATGTTAAGAACCGAGAGAGAGAGAGAGAGAGAGAGAGAGAGAGAGAGAGAGAGAGAGAGGGAGAGGGAGAGGGAGAGGGAGAGACACACACACACACACCTACACATACACACACACAGATTGAGAAGAGCTTTGACTGGCATTCGTCAAAGAGAGCGTCACATTTTCTCTTTCTCTCTCTCGGTCTTCTTCCTGCTGTATCGGGTTCTCTTTCTTTCCCTTGTCATTGCCCAGCCACCCCTCTTTCTCTCCCACTCTGTCTCTCCCCCTGTCTCTCCCCCCCTCGCTCCCCTCTCAGCGGGGGGATGTTCTGTGTGGGAGGAGAGATGAGTGACAGGTTGGGGGAGGGGTGTTCTGGTCTATGTGTCGTGCTGAGCCTGTGAGCAGAGGAAACAGAGATATCTACAAGCCGGGGCATTAAGTGGAAAAAAATAAAACCACTCTCTGGTCTCACTCTCTCACACGCCTCATTGCAGCCTGCCAGAGCTGCGTGAGCTGAGAGGCACACTGTTTATGACTTTATATTCCCATTCTTTAACCAAAGTGTCTGTTTATCCCCCCATCCACCCATCCTTCAATTCATCCGCTCTCCGTCTCTAACCTTTTGTTTTTATTAAACTTTGGAGGCTGTCTGGGCCAGAATGTTTCCACGCCAAAGAGCCACGGGCATAGCAAAAGCATAGCAGCATGTCACAAATGGTTTTGAAATAGAACTTTTATGGTTGTTATAAATACTATTTACCAACGGCTTCTACTGCGGCAGTTTCCCCCATGCAACCCCCAACATGTTAACACCAGATTTATGTTTGATGCATCAATAGACTTTTTTGTTTGAAACATTTTTTAAGACAACCAATGATTTACTTTAGCCACAGGAATACTGTGTTAAAAGATACTATTCCAATGTGCTGTACATTACATCTATTTATCAAACATAACCAAAGAACATCCAACTAGCATGATTTGCCATTAAGCGTGACGTCCAATTCGATTAGTGGGGTAGGATGGGCTATGCATGCTGAAGGTCCCAGAGGAAAACACGACGCACACAAACAGTTGAATCCCCAGTCTGGGGGGACGGATTGAACCCACGACTCTAGAGCCACGCGGTGAAGACTTAGCGCCTGCAGCACAGCTAAACACAACGTTTAGATCGTCGATGTTCAGATGAGAATGAGGAAGACGGGGGAGGGATCGGCTCAGGAACTGACACAGGAAATAATCAGGGCGACATTATGTTTCCAATGAGAGATGTTACACAGCACATTAAGGACACATTCTGGGAACAAATTAAGGAGAAGTGTTCTCTGTTTGTGCCATGAGGGAAGTCTTCCCCTAACATTAAGGTCAAAGGAAGAGGCTAGCCCGCTCCCAGTGGATGACATTAGACGTCTACGCCAGACGTGTCCCGCTGGAGCCTATTAAAGAGAGAGTGGTCGGACTGGGCAGCTCCCAGTAGATGACCACAGATGACTGGTGGCTGTAACTCTGAATGATTAAAGGGTAGCTTACAGTTTGTGTACACTGGACCCTGTATTCAACTATTTATGTTTTTCGTCTTCCACCTCCTGTCTTTGAAGTCCATCGCTGGGGGTGAAAAGGTTTTTCCCGCTGGATGCACGTTGACCCTGTGCGACCTGCGCTCTGAGGTTGCTCTCTCATGGTCAGCTCGGTCCTCACTCAGGTCCTCATATGCCAGGGACAGACTGAGCCGTCCGAGAGATGGGGTCAGTGGCAGCGAGAGGTCAAGCATGCACGCACGCACGCACGCACGCATGCACGCACGCACGCACGCACGCACGCACGCACGCACGCACGCACGCACGCACACACACACACACACACACACACACACACTCACACTCACACTCACACTCACACACACAGGTCGTAGTACAGAGGGACAAGGATATGAAACACATGCCGATAAAAGTGAAGCAACGGCATTAAAGCTGTTTTTTTTTTCTTCAAGTTTTTGTACTTTTACTTATCCTCCTTGTGATTGTGAAGCACATGACATGAATTTTGTATTTTTTTTCAATAAGGTGACACACAGGGCCCGTGTGGGGGTGATGTGTGTGTGTGTGTGTGTGTGTGTGTGTGTGTGTGTGTGTGTGTGTGTGTGTGCGTGTGCGTGTGCGTGTGTGTTTGTGTGCTTGTGTCTATCTGTGTGTCGGCACCAGACCGGTGCTGTGATCAGATGATAGAAGGCGTTGCCCAGGGCGTTTTGTCTCTGGGAGAATGGTGAGCCAGCACTCTGCTGCTGTCGGTTCTCTCTCTGAATTGTGTTCCAGCTATCGATCTCAGCTCCACATCACAGGGCTCTGCCCCCTGTCCAGGCGGCTCCCCTTCATTTGTGTACTGTATGCACAAGGGGAAGAGAGAGAGAGCGTGTGTGTCTGTGTGTGTTTGTGTGTGCGTGCATGTGCATGTGGTTGCACGTTTGATGGTGTGTCTGCTTGCCTTCATTTGTGTACTGTATGGCACAGTGAAAGAGAGCGAGTGTGTTTGTTTCTGTGTGTACCTGCGTGTGTATCAGTGTGTGTGTGTCTATACTTGTGGGGGCCCTTCACAACAGGGATCCTGTAGTGTTAGCACGGAACAGGAAGTTGCAGCGATCAAACAGGAAGCCCTCCTGGCTCTTGGGAATGAGCAGAGTGGGTGGACTCGCTTGGCTCCTCTTAGAGTCAATAAAACTCAAGTTTCCCAGCGTCGTCCACTCTCAAGACCTCTCCACCCCACCTCCACCTCCACCTCCACCTCCACCTCCACCTCCACCACCCCCAGCACCACTAACAACTCCGCCCACTCCTCCAGCCCCGATGCGGCCGGTCAAGCAGCAGGCGTGTTGGGTCGTTACCGGCTGCGGACCGCCTGCCGGCTGCGGCCGCCCGGGCCTCAGAACACTGAGGCCCGGGCGGCTGTGGGAGGGAAAATAAACGGCAAGAAAATCTCTCCTCTGGCTCTCATGAAAAATATACAAATACACAAACTCTGATCTGTTGAAAAGATGTGTGACAGTGAGGGGAATTGAATATCACGAAATATAGCGCTGAATACAAAAAACTAAAGGAAAGGAAGGCTCTTATCGCGTGTGTTTTCTTTTTGCTGGAAATCGGATAGAAATAGCTGTGGGCAGATATCTTTATGGTTTATCTGCGCTGCGTCCTTTTTCAATTGCAGCTGGCTGCAAAACTTTTGGCACTGATTCGACTTGCTACGTTAAAGCTTACGTTAAGCTAGTTGCAAGTATAAGCTAGGCTATTGCTAAAATAAAGTAATCTAAATTATGTTGAATAGTTTACAGATATTCAACATCAAAGCAAAAACATGATTTAAGATTTATTTCATGTTACATTTCATTCTTGCAAAAACATCAAAAAGAACACTCGCTTGATTAAGTCCAAAACTCCAGACAAGACAAAAGCCCCCGGCCATATCTAGAGAGACCGGGCTCTGAAATATGGCCCGCCACTATCCTCCTCCTCCTCCTCCTCCTCCTCCTCCTCCTCCTCCTCCTTCCGGGGGTTACAGTGTCCCGAAGGAGGAGAGCAAACTTGACACTGGTCGGCCCGACCCA
>NC_044057.1:464338-466838 GCF_902167405.1 Gadus morhua
GCTCTGTTGAGGCACTGATAGCGACACACTGCAGCTCCACCACCCCCCCCTGCCCAGTGCCTGGAGGACGCTTCACACATTTTATATTCGAGGGTGTGATAACTCTGTCAGCGTCGGCAGAGACAGTTTACCTCAGAGAGCTGTTCAACCAGCAGTGGAGGCAAGGACGACGCCCGGCACATACACAGCCATCCCATCGTGATGGTTCCTTCTTTACATTTTTGTGTCATTTTGTTACAGAGGAGGTTTATGACCGCAGAAGAGGCAGGGCTTTCATTCTCTCCTCCTTGATGGCGGAGATATGACGCACGCGTCAAACGATGAACCTTTGAGGTGTGTGGAGAACGAGGGAAAATGGGTTCTGTGAGTATGTTGGTGTGCTTGGGTGTGCGTGCGTGTGTTCATGTCAGTGTGTTTATCTGTACTTCACCATTTCCTTGAGTCATACGCAGGACTTCTGACAGCAAATCAATTTCCTATTTGCAGTTCGTTTCGAACGCCGCTCTGTGATTGGTCCAGATCGATGTTGATTTCTTTTTCAAACCAATCGAGTGTGCTGGTTTTCTGAGTATTGTGCACAAACCTTTGCCATTCATCACTGTCATCGGGTAATCTGTATATGAACAGCATTGTTCAGTTATGCTGTTTTGTGCAGAAGGCGTGCGGCACTCGGCAATGTAGACCAACCTTTTGTGGAATTTAAATGAATTTCATGATAAAGGATGCTGTTTTTTCACAGCTGACCCAAATGTGGAGGGGTATATTGTGAGACCGAGTTCTGACACTTTCTCCTCATAGGGGACATATCTTTTCCAAAGATACTTTCAAGCAGGACCAAGAAATATCGGCGGAAAAATTTAGTTCACAAAATTTTCATGAATTGCCTGGGAAATAACCTAGTTCAGAAGATAAGCCAAAGTCGGTTGCAACATGCTTTCACCCAAGGAAAACTATTTGAATGTTTGTACGCATGTCTCTTAAAGTTTGACAGAAATCGTTTGAAATGCAGCTGTCGCTCCTTGAGGTTGAAACTGATATTTTCTCTTCCTAAAGAAACTTTTCAAGTTGACTTAGAGACCCCAGATGAATGGTAATCTTCACAATATGGAAGTGGTTCAGCATCTACTTTACCAAAGATAACCTTCAGAATGGTAAAGAATCCACGCATATAGGGTCTGATTTATCTCAGACCCATAAATAATGAACAGGGTTGTCTTGAACACTCTGTGTAGGAGAAGAAACCAGTCAGAAGTGGTGTTAGCACTACGACTGTGTGCTTCAGAAAGGTAATAATGTTAGCGGCCCTCTATCCACCTGTCCCCCTCTACATCACCCTCTCTCCCTCTAAGGTTATCTTTCTCCCTTCTAACTGTTTGTATCTGGTCTACCTCTCTCACCTTTACCATCTCTTTATCCCCTCTCTCCTTTAATTGTTGAATTGTGATCATGAAAATCACCAAGAATATTGATAATATATGCAATGAACAGATTTTGGTATAACTTTTAAATTACGTGCAGAGAAGGTGCTGTAATGATGTGATATGACAAATTAATTTACGTTACCCTGCATTCTAGGAGAAGAGAAAACAACACCACAATACACGTGTTACACAGACGATTATTCATCCTCTTCCCTTTGATCTTAGAATAAAACACTGCAGCCAACAGAGGGCCAGGTTTGTGGGGATATCGCGGACCTTTCCTCACGCCTTGAAATGCATTCAAAGAGAAGCTTGAAAAGGCAGGGGAGACACAAAAGCGCGGGCTGCGCGGGCCGGCATGGGGAGACGAGACTGGTCACCGTGGCGACGGGCTTGGCGTCATTGTCTCTACGCCAGGATGCGGATCTCGGCCTCGGTTACGCCATGCCCTCCTGGCTCTGGCTCTCTTTGTCCGTGATCATTAACCCTCGCTTGGCCCCGCCGGACCACGTCGGTCACCCCATGAGGTTCCCTTGCCGGCAGAAGTCAGTGGGAGTCCTCAATTGTTTAAGCCGTGGCTGCGGTTGCGGTTGCGATGACGGTAGTCGTACTGGCAGGTGTTTGGAGAGGGAGGCACGGACACTGGGAGACCTCGCGGTCACAGGCTAAGGTACTGCCTTTCAGGAACCGGTCCTGCTCCGACTGCTCTGGTGGAGGTGGGTGGAACAATGGCCCTGTGTGCCTGGGGCTCTGTCTATTGTCTTCCCTTTATTTATGAGTTACACATCACAAACCCACATTGCATGGAAGGAATGACTGAACTTCTGACTGAATTTCTGACTGACTGAATGACTTTATGGCTGGCTGAATGACTGACTGAATGACTTTCTGACTGACTGGCTGGCTGATTAGGGAGAAAGACAAAGCTGAAAGCCCTGAAAACCTCCAGAGATTTGTCAAGAAGAGGCACGCACCACTGTGTCTCTTTCTTTGTGCAGTGCTGCCTGTGTCTCTGAGTGTGTGGCTGGGAGTGTGTATCGAAGGAAAGGCCGGGCAGAGAGTACGGCAGTTGGGGAGCG
>NC_044057.1:471838-474338 GCF_902167405.1 Gadus morhua
CTCTCTCTCTCTCTCTCTCTCTCTCTCTCTCTCTCTCTCTCTCTCTCTCTCTCTCTCTCTCTCTCTCTCTCGAGCATGCACACATACATACGCGCACGCACACACACACACGCACTTAAACACACACACACGGGCACACACACACACACACACACACACACACACACACACACACACACACACACACACGTGCACACACACACACACACACACACACACACACACACGTGCGCGCACACACACACACACACACGCACGCACGCACAAACAAACAAATACACACTCATGCACGCCTGGAAGGGCCAGTGTGGTTCATCAACTGAACATTTAATAGTCCCCGCTCAGCAGAATCCTCCGGGAGCGAGCGAGACAGGCAGGGACATGGAGAGGGGGAACGGCAGTCGTATTCTTTTGTATTTGACATTTGTGTCTGCCATTTTATTTCACCTGGCTCCTAATAGGTCAGCTGTCATAGAGTCACTGAGTCATCTCCCTTCCATCTCATGAGCTTAACGTGTTCCAAGACCAACTGTCTTCAACGACCGCAGCGCGGCGCTCCATGTTCTACACTATGCTGCTTCGCCGCGTGCTGTGCTCCGCTACACTGCGCTCTTAGAAAATTGATTAAAAGAAACCTCATCCTACTTCCTGCATGTATTCACTGAGGGAAGTCAAACAACACATTCACCAATCAACACTGTGTGGAATACAATGTGATTAAAAGTCAAATCTGCTAAAGTGAATAAATACTGGCGTTTGTATGAGACCGCCACCACATTTTTCTCCACCATTTTTTCAAGTATTTTTTTGCTTCAGTTTTTCCAATTTTTTTTTTTATTCCCAAGCATCATTTTTTCCGTCTATTTTTGAGCCATTTTGCATGTGAAGTGTTTGTGGGTTTTGGCGTGACCAGCGCAGTAAGATGGTGTCTGTCCCCTCTGTAGGTGGAACCTCGACTGCAGAGCGGGAGAAAGGGGCTGGACTAAACCGACTGCCTTAAGAAAGATTTAAATAAAGACACTCTTTACTACCCTTCCCCTCAAAAAGAGAAAAAGAAAAACGAAACAGTTTTTTTTTCCGGAGGACTTTTGTTACCCTCCACTTGCCTGCTGTCATCTGACGTTCCGTCGTTCGTTGGTCTCTGAGTCTTAATAACGTTTCACTGGAGGAGAATCCAAATACATTATTTTTCCTCTTTTTTTGTGAAAATATGTCTTTTTTCTTGCTGAAGAAATGTGCCTCCGGGACATGATGGAGGAGGGATAACGTGTTGTTCCCCGCCACAGTGCTCTGCTGTTTTATTTCTTTAAAGAAAAAAAAGAAAAAAAAAAACTATCTCCATCATACCACACACACAATGTTTCGACTGCTTCGCCTACCGGTTTAAACCAGTTCTCTGTGAAGACGTTCGGCTAGAATTGTATCTTTGTTCTTTGGTGGACAGTTCCTTTGATTGGAATCTAGGCCGCACCCCTTTCGCCTATTTTTCTTTTTTTTCAAGAGGGGGGTGTGTCTAGTGGTTTGGGATGATTGACATTTGGGTATTGAGGACAGGTAATATGTCTTAGCCTCCCCAGCTCCACCACCCCCTAGAATCGCCCCTTGCTCTTGTACAAATTGACAGAAATTGGTTTGGAACACTCACTAAGCTCTATTATATCATTCTCTCTCCCTCTCTCTATCTCTCTTTTCCTCTATCCTCCTCTCTCTGCCTACTCTTTATTCCTATTGGATCGTAATGCAGCAAAGTGAAAGGAGCTGAATATTTGAACAAATCAACCCCTCAATCTTTTCTCTTTTACTCTCTCTCTCTTCTCTCTCTCTCTCTCTCTCTCTCTCTCTCTCTCTCTCTCTCTCTCTCTCTCTCTCTCTCTCTCTCTCTCTCCCTCTGTCTCTGTCTCTCCCTTGCTGTCTCTGTCTCCCTCGTCTATGAAAAAAATTACTTCTAGTGAGAAGACACCAAAGTGAAAATTGTTTTGAAATGAGGGAATTACGATCCCTGGAATTTGGTCTCTCCTGCTGAGTGGAAACGAACCGAAGCCAGTGGCTGGAGAGTGGGGGTGAGGTGGGTGCATGGGGGAAGAGCCACGGCTGAAATAGGAACCACTAACGCCAGCTATCTGGAGATGGATATTTCTGGCATCCTGACAGCACTGAATCTAGGAATAATCTCCCGGGGACCTGACGAGTTAGCTTGTTCTCCGGGAACAACCTGGGCTCTTGGAACACAGTGAACACCAAACCTGGGATTAAATCAAGTCCAATTTGAATGTTGACTCAAGTCAGAGCCTGAATTTAAATCCTAAGCCTGAACCTTGAACCCCATAAGCCCTTTACCCTACGGTGACATAAGAAACACTCTCAAACAAAATCAGTTTGAACTATTAACCTTAGTCAGGAACAATTTGTATGAATGTAAAACCAATATCTTTATGAAGTAAGTGAATAGTTTATGCGGCCTCAAGTGTACAATAGTGTATAGACGCGTTTTCCGTGTGAG
>NC_044057.1:486838-489338 GCF_902167405.1 Gadus morhua
GTCTGAACGAAGACGCCGCTGTTTAGCATATGGCTAGTTTGCAACATATGCCCGGGGACACGCTATTATATGGAGCTAACTGCTAACAGTAACTCCCGGTTGGCGGAGTGAGCCGGCTAAGCTCGCAGGAGGTAAATGCGAGAGTTAATTAGCCGCAGGGTGCTAATAAATCTCCCGCAATCATGTCATAAACATGAAGGGGTCCTTCATGCATCATTATGGTCTGATGGATTTCCCGTGGCCGCGCGCCCCCTTCCTTTGACACCCATCACGTTCCACGGAAAAAAGTCTCTTGCCATTATCCCCGGCCTGCTACGTGGCCTGCTACGTGGCCTGCTACGTGTCTCCGCCGCCACGCCTCGCACAGGCACACGGCCCGACCGGCGCTCGGAGGGCGACCGCGGCCAGGAGGATTTCACGTCGATCCGCCACCCTCCCCGAAGCTTCTGTGAATCTCCGTATCTAACCGGTGGGGAGGTGACTCCGCCCGGCTCAATGTCAACTCACAACCAGCCAATTAGAAGGTCCTCCTCAAAGACCTCCGCCCCTCCCTACCGCCGGTCCTCTTTGCTGGGGGGGGTGAGGGACTGGAAGATTTAGGCCAACGGTTGGCTGGGAAGTAATGGACGAAAGTGGTGCAAAGTGGGGACCTGTGGTCCATTTGTGGTTAGCGTTAATTTTCTTTTTTTTCTCAGCTCTCTACTTTAGTTTTTTCTTACGCTGGCCGGATTTCAGCACCGGAAGCGCTCACACTAATCCCTGATTTTCATGCATAGTGATAAACCAAATATGAATGTGTCCTGATGTGTCGTATTCATGCGGATTTAGTTCACATTGTTTATCTATGTGCTACATGTTTGAGTGTGTGGCTAATGAGTGCTAAATCCAAATAATAGTAAGAGAGAAGATGGAAAACAAGAAAGGCCAACCAGGTTTTTATCACAAATATATCTCTCACTCTCATGTATGGTCTTCAAATGCTTTGACACATTTTTGGCCCAGAGAATTTGATTAATCGGATGTTTCATGAAAAGCTATGTAAGGCGATCAAAGGTTGAATTGTGAAGATTTAACTGAAACCAAATCAATTATTCTTCGACTGATATGTTTATGCTGTGTGTGCTACTGTAAACACACTATACAATATTCAGGATTATGGATTTTTTTTTTCTCAATCTCGATTGATGCTGTGTAAAAGTTTGACCTGGATGTGGACTTTACGAAAAATAATGCGATTGTTGGTAGGGGACTGAAACAACCCAAAAACCACCTCTACCGATGGTGGATTCCTTTACTGCTGGTTGGAGCCCAAACTATACCATCTCCTCTTCACCGCTGTAGGAGAACATAACGGCCTGCCCTTGTACATGCTCTGCGTGCTACGTGCTGCAGGCTGCGTTCGATTTAGCTAATATCAGTACGCTAGCTTTGTGCTAACCCACAGGAGGAGGGGAGATGTTCTTGACACCCGCTAAAATACGCTCTCCTTTATCTTGCGTATCTAGCAAAGATAAAACACACACCCGGGCTAAATATAAATTAGATGTAGCGACAAAGTGCATCTTAAATGAAGGGCTTTTTTTCTCATTCATTTCTAGTAATGATAGTTTATATAGAGCGTGAAATGTTTCTTACACAGTGCATACTAATGAAATAGAAGATAAAGAGTTTGTGTGTTAGTGCATGTAAATGCATTCATCTATATAATGAAAAAGAAAAGCTAAGATTTAGTGAGTCTATGTGTGGACATAAGTGAACATATACACATACACATATGTCTTTGGACAACCCTGCCTATGTTAGTGTAAGAAATAATGTGTTTAGTTTGTGTAAGTGTGTGTGTGTGTGTGTGTGCTTCTATCTCTGTGTGCACGTTTGTGTATCTGTGTGTGTGTGTGTGTGTGTGTGTGTGTGTGTGTGTGTGTGTGTTTCTGCATACGTGTGTCTCTGAGTGTGTGTGTGTGTGTGTGTGATTGGGTGCCCATGCACTCCATCTCCAGGCCCAGAGTGCGTGATAGAGCAGATAGTGCGCTCTTTAAACAAGGGCTTTCCGTGCGACTAAGTAACGTATCTAAATGAGTGAGGGGAAGGTTGTGAGGGGGGCGAACCTGAATCCTATTATGCGCCTGGCTGCCCCTCGCAGCTCCAGCGAGGCGGGGGCCGTGGGCCGCCAAACAGGCCAAATGTTTGACTAGGAGGAGAGCGTTCGGCCACCGAATCAGGAGTGAGACGGCAGTCCCCCCACGCCGCCGCCATGTTGTTACACCTGTCCTCTTTTGGCACGCGCGGCGTTGGACTCTGACCTTGGCACGCCGCACACACATAAACACACACACACACACACAAACACACAGTCAGGCATGTGGGATCACGTGCACGAACACACTCATGCTTGACGTAAGCAATAGTTTAGATAAGATAGAGGATGATGCATCGACTTATGCTGGCACCCAGGTAGAATCGTGCACGGTTGCAAACAACAGATACGGCCGTGTTTACT
>NC_044057.1:499338-546838 GCF_902167405.1 Gadus morhua
TGTTTTAACTGCGATCCTGCGGTTGACCCGGTGCTCTCTCTCTCTCTCTCTCTCTCCCTCTCTCTCTCTCTCTCTCTCTCTCTCCCTCTCCCTCTCCCTCTCTCCCTCTCCCTCTCCCTCTCCCTCTCCCTCTCCCTCTCCCTCTCCCTCCCTCTCCCTCTCCCTCTCCCTCTCTCTCTCTCTCTGACAGTCCAATATGAAACTCTAGTTCATGCCTGCCAGTCGTGGGGTACATGAATCCTCTGTCTCTTCTCTCCGACCTGCTTCTCGTGAGGACGAAGAAGGGATGTGAATATAAGGGCTGAATATACCAAATTAACCTAACACCTGCATTTTAATCAGATCTAGAAGAGCATCAAGTTATTTCGGAAATAAAATTGTTACCAACTGAAATCAACTGATACTAAATTATACATATCATGGAATATTTATTTATTTAAATTAGTGCTGTCAGTTAAACGCGTTATTAACGGCGTTAACGCAAACCAATTTTAACGGCGTTAATATTTTATCGCGCGATTAATGCGTGTTTTCTTTTTTCTTTGGCTCCAGACAAATGATTAGGAGCCTGACTGCTATGTTCACGGCAGTATGTTTGTATGTTAATCGTTTAATTGCACTATAGGCTTTTTTTTGTATCGCCCTGTTTTGATCAGTATATGCCAATGTTGTTATCAATAGAAAAACATTTGCACAAGGCAAGCCGATGCACTTCTCCATGTTGATAAGAGCATTAAAATTAGAAAAATTAATGGGACAAAGAAATCAAGGGATATTTAGCATAGAAAAAAAATTGCTATGACATTAATGCGATTAATCGCGATTAAATATTTTAATCGCTTGACAGCACTAATATAAATACATTAAAGCAAATCAGATCAATACATAACGAGCCACCTGTATATGTACCTGTAAGTGTACTTCCAAAAAGATTAGATTGCAAACATTCAAACCATTATTCATTCAGTAGGGGGCGAAGCATTATAGGGCCGGTCAGACAGCAGAGCTCTGCAGACTTTATGTTGCTGGTACAAAGCATACTCACTCACTGTGCTCTGAAAGCCGATGCGATTACACCACTGAAAATCCATAGGCCGGTCTTCATAATGATGCTTGCATCTAGAAAGCATGGGCCCCTCTGAGGTTAATAATGTCCTGCCAAAGGTCACCCTACTCAACTGTGAGATTTGCAGGTCAAAGGTCAAAATTCTCTTGCAGGTCACATAACATGCATTAATGCAAAAGAAGCGATTTAGGAAGATAGTGCTCTCAGCACCACAACACCCATTTTACTAAATGCGCTGAATTGAAGTTGTTTTGCTGTCTCTGCATCGTGTGAAATCCGACCAGAAGGCCGTCAGATATAATGCCAGGGGGCAGCACGAACAGTTGATCGCTCTGCTGGTGCAATCGCTCTGGGTTTTATTGACGCACAGAGTGATTGTATTTGTCCCAGTATGCTTGCTATTGATTAGCTAGAAAATGGATTCTAAACATAGATTATGGCCCCATGGATGCAGCGCCACCAGAAGTAGCAGGAGTTACGGACGTGTAATACAACCGTTTAACTGCACTTGCTTCATGTATGTTGTGGTTTGCAACATACACACATATACATGCATACGTAATGGACCTTTATGTGTGTATGTTTTTTTGTGTGTTGATTTTTACAGAAGAACACACACATGGTTTCCTTCAGTTTGTCATTTATCTATTCATTTATTTCGTTCTCTTGTGGCGTCTTTCTTTTCATTCTTGGATGTTTGTCTATTTCTGCCATTCTGCCTCATGCACATACATCACTGATGCAATGGAAAACTGAGGCACATTTTCTGTTTCTCTCACTCTCTCTCTCTCTCTCTCTCTCTCTCTCTCTCTCTCTCTCTCTCTCTCTCTCTCTCTCTCTCTCTCTCTCTCTCTCTCTCTCTCTCTCTCTCTCTCTTTCTCTTTTTCTCTCTCTCTCTCTCTTATCCTCTATCTATAATGGGGAAAGATATCTATAATATCTCCAATTATAATACTGGAGATATTAAAAGGCACTTCCTGCTTCAAACTCTGCATTCAGTAAATATTTATTTCTATCTCTCTCTGTATTTGTGTCCCTTTCTCCCCTCTCCTTCCCTCCTCTCCACCCTCTCCCTTTCTCTCTCTATCTATTTCTTCCCCTCACTCCCCCCTACCCCCCTTTCTTCTCTCCCCCTCCCTGTCTCTCTTTCTTGCTTCACCATCGCAGTTACGTCCGAAACAGGATGACATCAGACGTTTAAGGTGTGGCTACTGGCACACTCCTCTCATTGCTCATAGGCTGTACGGGCTGCTACCTCACCTTTTGACCCTCTGCACGGGTGGGTAACAGACGGCTGGCCTGGAGAGCGAAGGCCTCGCTTTAAACATTCCAGTCGATACGTCAAAATGGGTGCCACAGGCAGCGCTGTACAGAGTGTTCAACAAGGCAGGTAGAAACCCACAGTGGAGTAGGATATAAGGACATAGGGAGAAGAGGAGGAGGTGACGAAAGTGGTGGAGGAGAACGATGAGGAGGTTCAAGAAGAGGTGGAGGAGGACCTGCAAGAAGAGGTGGAGGAGGATGAGGAGGAGATGAATGAAGAGGTGGATGAGGTTGATGAGGAGATGCATTAAGAGGTGGAGCAGGATGAGGAGGAGATGCATTAAGAGGTGGAGGAGGTTGATGAGGAGATGCATTAAGAGGTGGAGCAGGATGAGGAGGAGATGAATTAAGAGGTGGAGGAGGTTGATGAGGAGATGCATTAAGAGGTGGAGGAGGATGAGGAGATGCATTAAGAGGTGGAGGAGGTTGATAAGGAGATGCATTAAGAGGTGGAGGAGGATGAGGAGGAGATGCATTAAGAGGTGGAGCAGGATGAGGAGGAGATGCATTAAGAGGTGGAGGAGGTTGATGAGGAGATGCATTAAGAGGTGGAGGAGGTTGATGAGGAGATGCATTAAGAGGTGGAGGAGGATGATGAGGAGATGCATTAAGAGGTGGAGGAGGTTGATGAGGAGATGCATTAAGAGGTGGAGGAGGTTGATGAGGAGATGAATGAAGAGGTGGAGGAGGTTGATGAGGAGATGCATTAAGAGGTGGAGGAGGATGAGGAGGAGATGAATGAAGAGGTGGAGGAGGTTGATAAGGAGATGAATGAAGAGGTGGAGGAGGTTGAGGAGGAGATGCATTAAGAGGTGGAGGAGGATGAGGAGGAGATGCATTAAGAGGTGGAGGAGGATGAGGAGGAGATGCATTAAGAGGTGGAGGAGGTTGAGGAGGAGATGCATTAAGAGGTGGAGGAGGATGAGGAGGAGATGCATTAAGAGGTGGAGGAGGTTGATGAGGAGATGCATTAAGAGGTGGAGGAGGTTGATAAGGAGATGCATTAAGAGGTGGAGGAGGATGAGGAGGAGATGCATTAAGAGGTGGAGGAGGTTGATGAGGAGATGAATGAAGAGGTGGAGGAGGTTGAGGAGGAGATGCATTAAGAGGTGGAGGAGGTTGATGAGGAGATGCATTAAGAGGTGGAGGAGGTTGAGGAGGAGATGAATGAAGAGGTGGAGGAGGTTGAGGAGGAGATGCATTAAGAGGTGGAGGAGGTTGATGAGGAGATGCATTAAGAGGTGGAGGAGGTTGAGGAGGAGATGAATGAAGAGGTGGAGGAGGATGAGGAGGAGATGCATTAAGAGGTGGAGGAGGATGAGGAGGAGATGCATTAAGAGGTGGAGGAGGTTGAGGAGGAGATGCATTAAGAGGTGGAGGAGGTTGATAAGGAGATGCATTAAGAGGTGGAGGAGGATGAGGAGGAGATGCATTAAGAGGTGGAGGAGGATGAGGAGGAGATGAATGAAGAGGTGGAGGAGGTTGATGAGGAGGTGCCGGAAAAGATGGAGGAGGGTGATGAGGAGATGTAGGAAAAGGTGAAGGAAGATTAGATGGTGGATGTGGAAGTGGAAGGAGAGGTGGCGGAGTGGGAGGAATGAGGACCGAGGAGTAGGGGAGAATGAGGTGGAGGACAAAGATAAGGGAGATGAGGAGGGAGAGTCTATAGGAAGGAAGTGGATGAAGAGCTGGAGGCGGAGAAGGGTTATGAATAGGCGCCGGAGGATGAGGTTGCTTGTTTAAGTGCACAGTGTTGGTATGGATCCAGTGTCGAGGCATTAGCTCTGTGGTCAAATGGGAGTACAACTGCGTAATGGCTTCCCCTCATGTGTGGCTACCCTGTGGAGTCTGAGAGGTTCCACTGCGTACGAGAAACTCCTCCCTACTTCAGAGGATAAAGGTTAGGGTGGAGCCCGGTATAATCTCAGAAGGACCAAGATGAATCTCTCTCTCTCTCTCTCTCTCTCTCTCTCTCTCTCTCTCTCTCTCTCTCTCTCTCTCTCTCTCTCTCTCTCTCTCTCTCTCTCTCTCTCTCTCTATCTCTCTCTCTCTCTCTCTCTCTCTCTCTCTCTCTCTCTCTCTCTCGCTCCCGCTAATTAGAGCACTTTAAAAAAAAGGATTGGCTTGGAGAAAATCTATTGTACTTCCTGACGTCTTGCCAATCCTGCCTTCTCCTCAACCTCATTCCTCTTTTTCTTTCCTTAATTTCCCTTTCATCTACCACCTCCCAATGACTCCCCCCCTTCCTCTCACCCTCACCCCCAACTCCCACCCCGGTCCCCCGTCTTGGTGTCCTCCTTTTGAGCTGTTGATTAATTAATTGCCGGCTAATTCAATTTCTCAAAAAAGCAATAACTTGTTTAACCGCGAATATAGACTGACACAGCAAAGTTCTAATCTGCTCACAGTTTAATTAGCGCTGGGAACGTTTCCATGGCAACATATTGCGAGGTCAGGACGAGTGAGAGAGATAGAGAGAGAGAGAGAGAGAGAGAGAGAGAGAGAGAGAGAGAGAGAGAGAGAGACAGTTGAGCAGTGACGGAGGGGAAGAGAAGGTTTTGATCGGTGTGATGAATTAACATTGACACTTCACATTAACAATGACACACATTGACATTAACTACGTCAAAACGCCCTATTTAATCACGATAGATGTCAAACACCTTCGAATTAGCTGTTCATAAACACAGGTGGTACAACTTGTGACAACCAAATAAATAAGTGTAGGTGTTTGTTTTACAAATATGATTATGTTAACTTATGTCTATACCGGTCCATTACTTTCAAGAAAGATAAAAGGAAAAATGTAATTTAATGTGAAGTAACTTTTTTTATTGCAACTAAGCTGTCTGCAAGTCAGCAAAAGTGTTTTAAGGGGTTTAAAGAATGCTTTAATAAGATGGAGATAAAAACAAAAATCCCATGGTTCCCGGCAATGTGGTGAAGCTTAAGAGTGTTAATTAGGCTAAGTGTGTTGAGGGTATTAAAACATTTAGGTTCCTTAGATTTAAGGTTCCTTAGGTTCTTTGGCTCTTTGCTGTTTTAAGACGGTTTGTCAGGTTTATCGGACCGAGTATTTTGGCATATGCAGGTAGTGGAAGGAGGGGGGATCGCGGGGGTGGGTGGAGGGGTTGAGGGGGGGCTTGGTGTGTCCTTCAGAGGGGTAGCGTTGGGGTTACTGGTCCGGGGCGTGTTCAGAGTGGCAAACAAGGGGTTTAAATGACAGCAGGTGTTTGACATTCTGCTGAGAACGCACGAGATCCACCTTATTCCCCGCCGCTGAACAAGCCGTCACACGACCAGGATGACAACGTAGTGCGTGTGTTAGTGTTTGTCTTCTTGAGTGCGCACTTGAGTGTGTGTTTGTCTGTGTTTTGTGTCTATATATTTGCATTTAGTGTGTTTGTGCGTCTGCATGGGTATTTGTGTTTGTGTGTGTGTTTGCTTGTGCGTGAGTGTGTGTTCCTGTACACGTGTGTATTAGTGTTTGTATTCGATTTGTGCTTGTGTTTGTACTAGTAAGTGCATGCATGTTTGTGTATGTGTGTTCTGTGTACCTTTTTGTGTTTATTCCTGTGTGTGTCCAGTCCACGTGTATTGGTGTTTGACTGAGTAGGCGTGTACTTGAGTGTGTGTGTGTGTGTGTGTGTGTGTGTGTGTGTGTGTGTGTGTGTGTGTGTGTGTGTGTGTGTGTGTGTGTGTGTGTGTGTGTGTGTGTGTGTGTGAGTGCTTGTAATTGTGTGAGTGGGCAGTTAAGGCAGTTAGCAGTGTGCATACACAATGAGCTTTGTCGGCGAGGGTGTTCGTGTGCTGAAGATAAGTGTGTGAGTGTGCGTGCGTGTGTGTGTGTTTGTGTGAGGTACCACTATCGTTTCCATCGATTTAAGAGAGAGAGAGAGAGAGAGAGAGAGAGAGAGAGAGAGAGAGAGAGAGAGAGAGAGAGAGAGAGAGAGAGAGAGAGAGCACAAGAGGCAGAGTTACATAAGGTTGTAGTGGCGGTCACCCAAATCCAAAAGACCATTTGCAGCCCTACTCATCCTCCATTGTGCCGGATGATAAATTGGAGCCATTGTCAAAAACACACACACACACACACACACACACACACACACACACACACACACACACACACACACACACACACACACACACACACACACACACACACACACACACACACACACACACACAGAAAAGGCCTTAACTGAACCTTTTTCTCTGCAGCTCACAGTTTTAAGCACAAGCACGCATTTGAACTTCAAAGTAATTAAATACATTAACATTTCGTGTGATGAAAGAAGAGAGCTTTTCCTTTGTGTACTTTTTCATCCATTTATCAGAATGGGCCTGTCTGAACAGGGAGACCGAGTGTGTGTCTGTGTTAAACATTGGATGTACGTGTGCGTGGTAGGGTGTTAATTATGGTGTGTGTGCGTGTGTGTGTGTGCGTGTGTGTGTGTGTGCCTGTGAATGTGAGTGTGTGTGTCTGTGTGTGAGAGGGTGTGGATTTAAAGAGGGAGTGTGCGCGAGTGTGTACTTAACATATCTCTACAAACGAAGTGATGGAACAATGGATTGAGGGAGAAGAGGGAGAGGTGGAGGAAACAGAGAGCGAGGGGTCCTTCCGGGCTCCTTACCCAGGCAGCCGGCGCAAAATGTCAGATACTCATCTGGAAATTATTTCCATTTTTGCTCCACTGACATCTCCCTGAGAAGAGACTCAGGAATCTAATTAGAAGATGGTGGCCAAGGTGGAGGAGAGCGTTCTGCGCCGAGAGAGGCGCTTGGCAGGGCTGTCGCCGACGGCTCGGGCGCCCCGGGGGTTAACTGGAACACGGGAGCACAGATAAGACTGCGGACGGAAAGTTAGGGAGGAGGTGGAGGAGGACTACTCCATTTTAAATAGCCTTGTCAAAGTGAGGCAACCTGGAGCTCTCTGTTACAGCCCTATGTGATGGGGCACCCTTAACAACAGGAGGGAGAGAGAGAGAGAGAGAGAGAGAGAGAGAGAGAGAGAGAGAGAGAGAGAGAGAGAGAGAGAGAGAGAGAGAGGGAGAGAGAGGGAGAGAGAGAGAGAGAGAGAGAGAGAGAGAGAGAGAGAGAGAGAGAGAGAGAGAGAGAGAGGGAGGGAGAGAGAGAGAGAGAGGGAGGGAGGGAGGGAGGGAGGGAGGGAGAGAGGGAGGGAGGGAGAGAGAGAGAGAGAGAGAGAGAGAGAGAGAGAGAGAGAGAGAGAGAGAGAGAGAGAGAGAGAGAGAGAGAGAGAGAGAGAGAGAGAGAGAGAGAGAGAGAGAGAGAGAGAGAGAGAGAGAGGGAGGGAGGGAGGGAGGGAGGGAGGGAGGGAGGGAGGGAGGGAGGGAGGGAGAGGGAGGGAGGGAGGGAGGGAGGGAGGGAGAGGGAGAGGGAGAGGGAGGGAGAGAGGGGGATGGAGAGAGAGGGTGAGGGAGAGGGAGAGAGGGGGAGAGAGGGTGAGGGGGGGGGGGTGAGAGAGAGAGAGAGAGAAAGGGTGATAGAGAGAGGGAGAGAGGGGGAGAGAGAGAGAGAGAGAGAGAGAGAGAGAGAGAGAGAGAGAGAGAGAGAGAGAGAGAGAGAGAGAGGGAGAGGGAGAGAGGGAGGGTGAGAGATTTACTGAAAGCAGAGTTTGAAGCCGGAAGTGCCTTTTAATATATCCAGTATTATAATTTGTCCTGAAGCTGCGACACTCAATGGAGATAATAATGTATATTTATATACACATACCAAATACCCTATATATACAGTATATATATATATATATATATATATATGTACAGATAGATATATAGATATATACAGTTGGCAGTTGGTTAGAGTAGGTTTCACAGTAACCAAAGAGGACTCTTATTTGTCATTTTAATTCTGTGTTGTGTGTTTCTTCTTCTCATCTCTGCTCAATAGGATGATAGGGTTAGGGTTAGTGTGTTGTTGTCAGCTCTTGGTCTAGACGGAGGTTCTTAGGGCCGGTTGATCCTGAACCTCAGGGGTTCCTCCGCCACTGGAGGTGATGATGCAAAGAGGGGCGACCCTGTGTTCCTTCGTTTTATTAACGCATACCTCTGCTTACACGTACACACCCCTACCTTCCAAACCCCCATCATCTAATGGCCCACTTTTCTAAACCCTGCCAATTAGCAGTGACCTTAAACCAGCCAATTAACTCATGTTCTTGATTAGTAGCAACATGACCCTCTGGACCCTTTGGTTAACTCCTGTGATCAGGGCCTCCACGGATGGGCCCTCGCACAAGGGCTCTGGTCCTGCCCGGCCCTCCCTGCTGTGTGTGTCTTTAACAACACCAGGGCTGTAGAATGATCTCCAAGCTGCCTTTTAATGAGCCCCCTACGAGAGGCCCCCCGCTGGCAAACCCAGCAAAAGGGAAAGAGTGGAACGCGTGCGGGGTCGAAAACACTTTTCTTGCAGGCCATTAATTTTTTTTCTCCCAAAGAAGCTCTGCTCTGCATGGCGGATGCATAAGAAATCCCAAAGCCACGGCCCTAAGAGACGCATCAGGGAAAGAGCGCACGCCGCCGGTCGTCAGCAGAAGGCGAAAGCGGGCGCAGGATTTGCATGTTGGCGTAGGCCTGCCTGCCGCGTGGAAAGCCCCAACTGTAGAGACTTTCTGAGCAAAAGAAATGCATTTCAATTATGCATGAAGCAGGGCATTGTGGGAAATAAACGATTTCCTGGGAAAGAAGTGAGCAGTCATCTCTCTGTGCCCCTCTGGCCTCCGGTATCAAAGAATAATCTAATGTCACGGGCTGAAGAAAGGTTACTTTCTGCATACACATTGATATTTCTGCTTCTGTGGCTGACCTTTTGTCAATTTGACTGTGATTTTTAAATGTGAACCCAATAATGGCGGCGCTGGTGCCTGCCTGTTTTGTCGATTAGTGCTCATGATGCCATTTATTGTTGAAATCATGTCAGGGGGGGAGGAGGGAGGGAAAGGCTTTGCAGTGTTGTTGTCTAAGCCTTAATTGACTGTGCTACATAATTACATTTTACTCAGCGCATGGCGTCTTTGGCCTTAAATTAGTTTAATCCTGTTTCCTACTTAACACCCAGTCTTTAATATCTTGTAGCGTTGCTGTTTTAGCAACAGACTAAGGAGCGTTCCTTGCTCTTTGTAAACCATTAGTCAATGTTGGGATCCCATACAGGTCTAATTGGATCTCTTCAAGACGGAGCGATCGGTCTGATGCAGCAACGTCGTTTTAAACAGTGTGCGCAGAGTGACGACACACAACGACATTGTATCACGCAAACACATCGGCGACATGCATACGTGTGTGAGGTGGAATCAACACCCTCTCATTCTTTTTACCTTTGAATGTTTATCTCACAGAATGGGAATTATTTTCTTATGCTCTAATTGCGGTTGAGTGACATTTGAATACACACTGTGGATCACATGTGTTGGTTGCCTCACCAAGGCCTATCACCTCCAATCCGTCTTCACCTCCCTCAACAAACCATACACACAGATACACTCACATCACCTTCCATCCATCTTCACCTCCTTATACACACACATAGACACACACAGACACACACACACACACACACACACACACACACACACACACACACACACACACACACACACACACACACATAGACACACACACACACACACACACACACACACACACACACACACATAGACACACACAGACACACACAGACACACACACACACACACACACACACACACACACACACACACACACACACACACACACACACACACACACACACACACACACACACACACACACACACACGTACACACAAGAGTCGCTGGGTGTATGGAGTTGAAACTGCCAAAAGTGGTTGCTCATTTGGTGAATTATTTGATTGTGTGATGTTTATGGAACCATACATTTCTGCCGAGGCCTGTCACGCATTTGAATCAACTTTATTTATTACGTTGATGGAAAGGAAGCAAGTGCAGGGCTTAAAATAGCATGGAATAAAAAAAAGAAAAAGGAAAACGCATGATGCATAAATAATATCACTTCCCTGACTAATACAGAACACGTCATAAAAAAATCATAACAGCAACGATGTAAAACACATACTGAGAATATGTCTTCGGATAATCCACAAGGATAGGCTAGGCAATTTATTTAAGAAGCATTTTGGGTCATATTTCTTGAAATTCTCTTTACATTTCGACAGCAATCAATAAATCAAATGCTCTAACCAAAAAATAGCCCCAAATCTTGTGTCTGGTGCTATGGCAGGCCTGTAATTAGGCCATCCAATCATTTCATTCGGCCAAATGAATTGGATGTATTTTTGTTTGAAACTTTCATAATCAGCCTTACCCTGGCTGGTTTCTCCAAATTGCCTACCCTAAGTATTGAGAAAGAAAACTACCAAGCACAGATTATAAAATGAAATTATTTTTATTTATTCATGTGTGAATTGCTAGCAGTTACTGTTTCATGATTATTCAAAGATTATTGTGAGTAATTTTACTTTAGACGTCCTTTTATTCTCTTCTTTATTTTGGTTGTGCGCTTACCTCGTTTGTATTTACAGGTTTATGTTCCTCTCACAATGTGTAGTTAATTGCATCGTAATCGCTGCACCAGGTAATTTCCTAGAAGCGTAGGCTTTCTGAGAACCACTGTGTATTCCCGCTTATTTTAACTTGCCACAGAGTGATTTATTGGTGTCCCTTCATCACAACCTAATTACAGACCACCTGATCCCAAATCCCCAACTAGTTAATGGAAATGTCCCAGAAACACAGACGGAGATAATATGTCACGATACAATGAGATTTCCTTTGAGTAGTAAAAGTACCATGACATATATTTAGTGAATGTTGTGCCCTTTGCTGGCAGACGGAGGCATTTATACGACAAGGGATTGGAGTTTGACTACATTAGGGGGACCACCCGAACTAACACTTTTCGTACTCAAGGTATCATCCAGCAGCTGCCACTGCCTCGCATCCTACAGACTGTTTATGTTGTGTGGACCTTTTTGTGCTCAACCGGGGGTTAAGGTGCTCAACCTGCCGACGGTTGTTGTTCTCTCTTTTCAACTTGTTCATCTCTCTCTCTCTCTCTCTCTCTCTCTCTCTCTCTCTCTCTCTCTCTCTCTCTCTCTCTCTCTCTCTCTCTCTCTGTCTCTCTCTCTCTCTCTCTCTCTCTCTCCCCCTCCCTCTCTCTCTCTCTCTCTCTCTCTCTCTCTCTCTCTCTCTCTCTCTCTCTCTCTCTCTCTCTCTCTCTCTCTCTCGCTCTCTCTCCCCTCCCTCCCCCTCTCTCTCTCTCTCTCTCTCTCTCTCTCTCTCTCTCTCTCACTCACTCTCTCTCTCTCTCTCTCTCTCCCCCTCCCTCTCTCTCTCTCTCTCTCTCTCTCTCTCTCTCTCTCTCTCTCTCTCTCTCACTCTCCCTCTCTCTCTCTCTCTCTCTCTCTCTCTCTCTCTCTCTCTCTCTCTCTCTCCAGACCTTAGGCCCCTTCCGGACGTGGCGATGACGGGCACCTGCACCCGGGAGTGCACCGAGTTCGGCCACTCCGACTCCTGCTGGATGCCCGGCCAGCCCTCCCCCACCCGCAAGCCCGCCCTGCCCGCCCCCATGCTCTCCACCTTCGTGCCTTACCAGGAGATGGAGGGCCAGGAACAGCAGCAGCAGCAGCAGCACCCCCACCCCCACCCCCACCACCACCACCCCCACCCGACGGCCAACGGCAGCCCCAGGCCCGTGGCGGAGGAGGGCAGCCACGGGAACGGCGTGGCCGGCATGCGCTTCATGACCCCCTACACCAGTGCCTACCCGGGCGGCGGCGAGTCCTCGGGCAGAGACATGGAGGAGATCCCCCTGAGCCAGGCGGTGGAGTACCACTCCTCCACCACCACGCCCACCGGCCACAGCTCCAAGAGGGAGATCTACCTGTGAGAGCCACCCCGGCCCCGTCGGTCTGGTCCACCCCACCTCTGACCCCTCTGTCCCCCCCCCCCCCGAGCTCCTCCCCCCTGCCTTCTCCCTGTGCCTCGTGGCGGTGGCGTCTGATTGGAGCGTTGCAGCGCCACTAAACACGCCCCCTTTTTACGACTGCATCCACCGCGCCGCCTCCACCCCACCCCCTCCGACTCCAGAGAACACACACACAAACACACACACACACAAACACACACACAGGAAAACACACTCGCACACGCAGACACACTCGCACACACAGACACACTCACCAGTACCTGCCCTCCCCCAAAGTCAACCAATCAAATGTAAGATAGAAGCCGTTTAAAATCGATTGATGAAGAATACACACTGCGGTTAAGCCGTCATGGAAGAATGTAATTATGCTATTGTTTGAACATTGTGCTAATTTAATGGGAAACTATTTAGCTACTACTACATTGGATTTTGGCGTCTTGTTTTAGACTACTGTACTTGGCTTACGGGAAGCAGAAGAGCTTTCCTTTTTTCTCTCACTTGTAAATCCTACAGTATGCCGTGTATTGTTCTGTAATTTCATTGCTTTCGGTTCCCTTTGATTTGGTTTGGTACAACGTTTCCACTGTCAACAGCGAGACCTCCAGGAGTAAAACTGTTTGGGTGCTTTTTTGCCACCGAAAGAGTTGTGTCAATAACAGCGAGACACAAGTCTACGGTTTCTCTTCGAAATCGCGTGTCTTCTGACGACCGACGCAGAGGCTGAGGCACTGCTGTTGGCGACGTCTTGTGTTGGCAGCACAACGTGTTCCCCCCCATCCCCTCTCCCCCGTCCTCTTGTTGTGTCTTTCTGTTCAGCGTGGGGTTCTTCTCTTTTTTTGGTGGTATTATTGTACAGAGCTGTAAATACAACAAACAGTGACAGATTGCAACCTCCACAACCGACAACCCCCACCACCACCACCACCCCCACCACCACCCCCACCTCCACCTCCTCCTCCACCGCCACCATTCACGGCCTCTCTCTGTCTCTTTCTCGCACTCGGTTTCGCTGTGGGGCAGACGACGGCTGTCACGGCAACGGCCTTTGTTGGATGGATTGACTTGGGGGCTGGGGGTGGGGGGTTCTGGCTGTGTGACATCACAAGGAACTTTGTTGAAACAATGTGGGTTCACGAGGGTGGGGACCAGAAGGTTATTATTGTTATTAATATTAGTATTATTATTACCATTATTATTTCTCACAATCTCCTCATGCTACAGTCGACCATGGATAAAAGATGGACACATGATCAAAAAAAAGACTGAGTGAAGCTGCAGACCCGTGTGGCCGTAGTTTAGGGCACTGTGTTGGATCTGCTGAACGTTGGCGGCGTAAGCTTTGTGCTTGGTCCCCCATGTGGTTTGGGGGGGGGTTGACCCTTGATTCAAAAAGCAAGGGTTTTTGAACCCTTGCTTTCACTTCTATAGAGTGCTTTTCCATCACCTCTTCTCGTTCACTCTTTTCTTCACGTTATATATGACGCTCGTGGCCTCTCTCACGCACCCCGATGTGAGACCGAGGTGGCACGGCCGCCCAGCGGGTGATAGCATAGGTTAGCTTAGCGTACTAGCGGTAGCCATTTGAGGCTGCGTTGCTACGGCGCTGTAGTCATTCCTCTCAAATAGAGGAGGATTCACACCTGTACAGACATTGGTCAACTCTATCCCCCCCTCACACACGTACACAGACACACACACAGACACATGCACACCGATCCTCCCGGCGTAACACACATGCCACAAAGCTCTAATTGCACCTGGAGGCTCAAGTAATTAGCACATAATTCCCGGCAATCAGAAGCAGCCAGTGTGGATCTCATGCTAATGTTGCTGACAGCCAGTTGAGGAGTTTCACCGTCACTCGGGCTCAGCCACCATATGTGGAGACATGAGTGGAGGGGAATTTAAATTGCTTAAGGTTACCTCAGGTCATTGCTAATCAGACTGAACATTGAAGAACCCAAATTGAGAAAATAAACAACATAAAATGGTAAGAGCACAGCAGCACCGCCCACAGCTCTCGCTGTATTCTGCAGCAGTGATGCCATCACCGGTTAAACCCTACGACAGCCTCTGAGTCACACCCCTCTCCCGGTCAGGTCCAGCCAGATATCAAACCAACCCGTGGACCGCGCCCACGGTGCGCGGTGGGCGGGGCCTCGGAGCCGACCTCGTGACCATGTATCATCACTGAGGTGGTGTTTTATTCATGAGCGACGCATACAAAGCATGCAGTGCTATTTATTCACTATTCCTGTTAAGAGAGAGCAGGTTACAGGGAATGTGTTGAGATACATGTTAGTCATTGATAGTCGAGGCTTCGGGTCCAAAGGACGCCCCAAGGTAGGCTGGCAGTCTTGAGGGATCGAACCAGGGACCTAACAAACTCCCTCATTACAAGACTGTCATGCATCCTTGTCTGTATATTGCTATATGTGTGTGAGATCCTGAACACACACACCAGACACACACACACACACAAAGTTCACATTGTAGATCAATCAACACATCATTCAACACATCGTTCAGCATTGCAGGGCCCAACGGGGGGCAGATGACGAGTGCACGTACACGCACGCACGCACACAGACACACATAAACCAACAATCGCACACACGTAATCTGCTGATTCAGAGATCCTCAAATCATGTTGACTATTTTTAGACTGCTGTATGGGTGGTGTGTGTGCGTGTTTGTGTGTGCGACTGTGCGTGTGTGCGTGCATGTGTGTGTATCGTGATTCACAGCTATCCGTCCACACCTCCTCCTCGTACTTTCAAAGCCAACATGTCTCGTTGGTTTCCTCCTCTCATGCTCCTGATGAACAGGTCCCATCCTCATGACATGACCTCCGCACACACACACACACACACACACACACACACACACACACACACACACACACACACACACACACACACACACACACACACACACACACACACATAACCACACACAAAGTTTTAATCTTTGACCCCTGACCTTGGATATACTCTGGTGAACAAGGGGGGGGGGGGGGGGGGGGGGGGGGTGTCCCTTTAGATGGTTGGCGGATGGTTCTGTTGAGGTGTGTGTGCTCTCATGCATGTGTCTCTGGGTGTTTGTGTGTGTGTGTGTACATTTGCAAGTCTGAATACTTGGGTTTTGTGGGTATGGATGTATATATCTCTGTAGGAGTGTGTGTGTGTGTGTGTGTGTGTGTGTGTGTGTGTGTGTGTGTGTGTGTGTGTGTGTTTGTGTGAGTGAGTGTGTGTGGGGGGGGGGGGGGTGGATCCTCTGACAGCCTCTGCCAGCCCCTCTTGGGGCAAGCGTGCACGGTGGCCCTCAGAGGGCCAACGTGCACGTTGGCCCTCTGAGGGCAGCTGTCAAACACGCATTGACAGACCCTGAGGATGGGTGGGTCCACGCGCGCGTGTGTGCACGTTTGTGTATTCATGTGTGAGTGCGCTGCATTACTGAGTGCGCATAATCGCATAAATAAGTACGCATGTACGTGTATGGGCTGTATGCACGCACAGTGTACGTAGGTGTGTTTGGTGCCTGTTTGTGTATGCGAGTGTGTGCTTCGGAGTGTGAGACGAAGGACAAAGAAGGAAAGAACTGAAACCCCATCTTTATCCCGAGGCGACCAACTTTTATTTTTCGCAGAATTTCTGGATTTTCACTGGTCTTTACTCGGTGAGTTGTTTCTGCAAACTATCCCTGCCCCCCTTTAGGGAGGTGCTAGGTGAGGGGGAGGTGCCGGTTCGGAGGGACGGGTGGTCCTGGATGGGATGCCGGAGCTGACAAACCAGACATCCCTTAGCCCGAGTTTTCCTTTCCTTGGAACATTTGAACAAAAAAAATAAGCTTACAATCAAACATAAAAGAAAGAATTGACACACAGCTGTACAGGTATTGAGTGAAGGCTTACTCATGATTATATAAAAATGTATACAAATAAAAACATTCTGCACATTAATCCATGTGGCTCCAGTGATAGGTGTAAATGACAATGTGGTGAATGGAGAATTTGAATGGCTGTGGTCAGATTCAGTATAGACTTCACTGTACCATGTTCCTCTCGCCCGGTCCAATGTGGTTGGGCCGGATCTGGTCCCGGGTTGGTTTAGCTGGATCCAACTGACTGATCCAACGGTGGCACTACACCTTGTCTGCCTTCTAAATATGGGTGAAACTATAGAGATGTCTCTACTGGCAATTCCCATGATGCATTGGGTTCAAAAGGTTTGAAATTCAAACATTAAAAACCCTCATGGTTTGGTAACGGTTTAAGATATGAGGGTGGAGCAGCAATGCATCATGGGAAACAACCATGTGAGAAGTCTTCCAGTCGTACCCATTCACTATCTTATTTTATTTTTGTTCTGGAGTAAGAATCAATCAACCAAAACAGCGGCCAGTTGGTACAGACGTTAGCTAGCTAGCTCCAAACACACAAAAGACATGCATAGTGAAAACACTGTTACAAATGTGTTCTCTGTCAGCTAGCTACCTGAGCTAGCTACCTCATCGCCATCAACAAGGAGGTATTGAGATAGAAATCAAGCGGTGGTGAGAAGAAGAGTTCTCAAATCTCCAGTGATCAGGACCCGCCGCCATAATGGCCGATGGTCAGACGCCTTGAGGTTGGTTTGTATTATATGAAAAGAGGCTGGTTTCTGTTTTAAAAGTGGGATTCAATTGAGCATGACATGATAAATACAACTTTCTTTATAAATATATACATTTTCGTTGTTGTCGCAGTTGCTTTCTCAATGTTATTGAATCAACACTGCAGTAGAGATGTGAGTACTACCAAACGGTGAAGACTTCACCGGGGACACCAAGGTTTTCTGGCTTTGTAAATGATGTGTCGTTGTTCAGACTAGGCAGGCTGTTGTGTATGCTTTCTTTTTCATTTTAGTCTATCCAATTAGGTTGTAGCCAATCCCAAACCAGGAAGTGATCTTGCATCTCGCAACATATGGATCTGTAAAAGTATAAAATAGTGCATTGGGAAACCTAAGCTCCTTGTTCTGGTCCATGGCTAGATCTGCTAAAGCCCCCCCGAAAAAAATCGTAAAAGGGGGGGGCCTACCAAGGTCTCAATGTATTTCAGATGAGACACGAGATCCAACGAAGAAGAAAACAGCACCACACAGCTGCCCGATACCTAGTGTCTTTACCTGAGGTTTAACGTTTGTAGCCTAAATGTCGGTGGGTTATATTTATACTATATTTAAATAGAAAACTTTGCGAGTGACAGCTTGTCCTTTGTACAGTTTTATGTACATGCAAGTGTAGCTTTTTAACAAATAAAAACAAAAACCTGAAGAAAATAATTCCGAGAACATATCTATATATATATCTATATTGGGGATGTCCAACTGCAATGGTAGGGTATCGTAGGGAGTAGGTCGTAAAGTAGGAGGTAAGAGTCAGACTGTGACGGACGTATAGTCGCCTGTTTCCTGGTGTGTTTTCCAGCTGCCTGATCGCCTTCCTCTTCATCTCTCTGGTTCATTGTCGTTCAATGTGCACCAGTGTTTGTTTCAGGAAAAGTGACCCATTCGTTTTTGTTCCTTCCCACCTTCTTTTCTCTGATCAGAATCCGCATGTTTGAACTAATGAAGAAAAAAAAAAGTGGTTATTTTATTTTTGCTGAGCAAATCAATGATATCTTGTAATTATTCCTTATAGCTTTACAATAAAATACATTCAGTTAAATGAGGAACAGGCTTGTGTTTTGTTTCTCCCAGGAAGCACCTCTGTGCTGGGGCTACAGGGCCTCGTGGTGAGCTCTTATGAGAACCAGTAGCGTTTCCGGTCCTTTCACAGAGATATTCAGTCTTATTAGATTCCACTTCAGGAAATTGACTCGTAAATTCCTTGGGCTGCTTTTGTGGCCTGCAGCGAGACGAACATATTGCATTTCAATAATACAAAAATGGATGAAGAAGAGTGAGGGTGCATTTGCGAAATAAGAAACAGTTGAAGTGGGTGCTTCCAGATTGTTATTCTTTGTCTAAGTTACATCAGCACCAAGAAACTCCAATGTGGACATTAATTCATCATCTCTAGCCAATCGAAAAAAAAAGAAAGACTATCCAATCCCCCAAAAAAGAATCTATTTCAACATGATATGCCCCAGAACACAAAATAATCTTTCTCTCATTTTTATTTCTTCTTAAATATTCTCGCAAAGACTTCTGTCTCTTGGTGCATCTCTCCGGCTTCCAACGGTTCCCAACACCACCACATCACTGCCCGGGCTCTGGCCCTGGCTGGCAGGGCCTGGTTTATCTGCGCTCTACTGGAGGGCTTTATGAGGGATGAATGCTCCCTGGGATAGATAGAGGGTCCTGCTATCACTGCTGGCCACGCGGCCTGCTGAAGCAGCCCGCTTCACACACATGTGCTCGCACACACGCAAGCACACACACACGCAAGCGCACACACACACACACTCACACAAACATAAATGCACACATGTACATACACGCATGCACACATACAGACTTGCGTTGACAGACACATACCCTCACACGCACACACACAGACACACACATACACGCACACACACGGGACAGACAGAGAAGGCCAATCGTGGTGCAGTGAAGAGAAGGAGATGGATGGACAGTATAATGGACAGAGGTTTAGGACTTCTCTGGGGATGCATTATGTAGGGAGATAAACAGAGAAGGGGAGAGATGGAGAGAAAATATATTGAACCACCAAGTGTATCGAAAGAGAAAATAAAGAAAGTAAAGAATAAAGAAAGTGACACTAAATGTGTAAGCATGTATGTGTGTGTGTGTGTGTGCGTTTGTGCGTGTGTGCATGGGTGTGTGCGTGTAGTTGGTATGAAACGGGATGTGTTGTGTTTAGAAAATAAAAAATAAATAAAAACGTCCAATAAAATAAGTGTCCAATTCAGATTTGAAACGGCTTTATTTAAGTAAATACATTTGGTGAAAGCAGAATATTGCCAGTAAATTCTGTTTAATTAACTACCACATTGCCTTTTACTAGTTTAAACTGTTTAATTAACAAACGGATAACAATCTTCGTTTGATACAGAAGACTTAACATGCTGTCAGCTATCGTTTCTGCTCCTCTCTATAGCAGTAGCGCAACGGACCATATTTGGGGTCTGGGATAGAACCTAATTCATTGGCTTGCTGAAGAAAACCATTTGCATATTCTTGTGCAGGTCAGGTTTGTTAAATGCTGCTAATTCTGCCGACTAGTGCACTTCAGAGGCATAAAAGAAGCTATTGTCAGGTGCCTCTGTGGCGTGCTCACTGTGGATAGGGGAAAGCATATAACTGCGGGCGTTGTGTGAAATGTTAAAATGGAGATTACCCTTGCCATGGCAGATCCTGCTGCAATCATTACCCATGATGCCTTGCATTTCAATGGGAACACTTGTGGCTCCGAGCTCCCAGATAAGGTCTCACTGCCTCTGATTTAATTCCTGTACAAATGTACTGCTTGGTAAAACACACACACACACGTACACACACACGTACACGCACGCACACACACACACACGCACAAACACACTCACACCCTTGTGCATGAAGAACTTTGCCACACTGTTTCCTCTGAGAGGTTGGAAGTCTGTGAAAGCCGTGCAACCTCGCTGAGGCATCATGTTGATCTTTTCCTTACACCACCCACAATGCACTGCTTCATGCCCAGGTCATTGCTCTTTTTGTGCACACATTAATATTCCATGTTGGTGTTTAAAACATGTGAACAATAGAGTGAAACAGAGGATAGAGCCTCATTGTTGTTATTCTAAGATAGATGAATGACACCGTGTGTGTGTGTCTGTGTTCATGCACTTGTTCTTCCCCCTGTGCGCATTCAGGTGTGTGCGTGTGTGTGTGTGTGTGTGTGTGTGTGTGTGTGTGTGTGTGTGTGTGTGTGTGTGTGTGTGTGTGTGTGTGTGTGTGTGTGTGCAGGTCTACTTCTCTACGCATCTCTGTGTTTGTACTCAAAATAACATGCGCGTATGTTAGTACCTGTGTGTGTGTTTGTACCTTGGTGTGCACCTGTGAGTGTGTGTGTGTGTGTGTCTGTGTGTGTGTGTGTGTGTGTGTGTGTGTGTGTGTGTGTGTGTCTGTGTGTGTGTGATTGTGTGTGTACCCATGTGTCTGCACACGCAAGTGTGAATGTGTACATATGGGTTAGTGTGTGTGTGTGTGTGTGTGATTGTGTGTGTCCTCGGTGCCACAGCAGTAGCATCCCCTCCATCACTGTCTGCCTCGGGGCAGGACGGCCAGACCCTGTACAGACCACAGTGAGAGAGGGAGTGAGGGAGGGGGAGGGGGGGAGGGAGGGAGGGAGGGGGGGGAGGGAGGGGGGAGAAGGAGGGAGGGAGGGGGAGGGAGGGACGGAGATAGGGGAGAGAGGGAGGAAGAGAGAGGGACGGAGGTAGGGGGGAGAGGGAGGGAGGTAGGGGGGAGAGGGAGGGACGGAGGTAGGGGAGAGAGGGAGGGAGAGAAGTCGGAAACATGTTAAGAGAGAAATTGGGGAGAAGGGGTAAAGAGAGAGAATGAAAGGGAAGGAGAAAGGGGGGAGTAGGAGGCGAGAGGGGGATCGAGGGAGGGCACACCATACGGACAGACAGACGGAACTAAGGAGGGAATAAAGGTAGGAACGAAAGGTAGAAGGAGAGAAGAGAGTTGAGGGGAATGAGAAAGAGGACAGAAAGTTGGGGTAAAAGAAAAAGGGAGAGAGCACCGAGAGATAAAGGCTGCATCCGAATACTCGTACTTGCATACCATATAGTATGCATTTTGTAGTATGCGAAAAATCTAGCGCGTCCGAATACTGTAGTATGCATTCTGTAGTACGGAAGTCATTTCCGAATGCATACTACCGCCAAAGTGAACCACGGACCACACTACGCTATCCCACAATGCAACCGGAGTCTGGTAACAAACGAAGAAGAGATGGCTGACCCGACACCACCAACAGCGGCTTTTTATTTATGTGTGTGTGTGTGTGTGTGTGTGTGTGTGTGTGTGTGTGTGTGTGTGTGTGTGTGTGTGTGTGTGTGTGTGTGTGTGTGTGTGTGTGTGTGTGTGTGTGTGTGTGTGTGTGTGTGTGTGTGTGTGTGTGTGTGTGTGTTCAATAAAAAAGGAAAAATTAACTTCAATCGTCTTTTTCACGGAGTAACAAATAACTGTAAATGTATTATTATTATTCCAAAAAAATGACTTACCAAATGTCCACATATATACAACATAAACTGCCGGTAAGTCGCTCTACGAGATGACCGACGACGACGCCTTCTAGCAGAGATATCCATTTCAAGAGCCATTCGCGTTGAAAGAGACATTTTTTTATTTAATAGCAACGATAACAAGACGGAAAACAGGTACATTTTGCCGCCATCTGGGGGGAGATACGTCATCTCCAAACATCCGGTGGAGTTTCGGCGGCGTTCGGAGGCGTTCTACGCATGTCTGTAGACCGTACTACACAGTCAAGTGTAGTATGGTCAAGTAGTAGACACTAGACAGAAATAGTATGTACTAGGTATTCGGATGCAGCCAAAGAGAGATAACTGATGAATGAAAGATGAAGAGCAATAGAGAGTGTGTCCAGGGAGACACCCCCCCCCCCCCCCCCCCCCCCCCCCCCCCCCCCCCCCCCCCCCCCCCCCCCCCCCCCCGGGGTCTTATGGGGTATCAATCACTGGACGGGGGCAGCAGGTGATTCTGACGGACAGCCTCCCACAAGGCCACGCAACCAACCAACCTTCCCCTCCTCTCCCCTCCTCTCCTCTCCTCTCCCCTCCCCTCTCCTCTCCTCTCCTCTCCTCTCCTCTCCCCTCCCCTCCTCTCCTCTCCCGGTGTGAGTGTGAGCGGCGGTGGTGGGGGTGCGAGTGGCGCGGAGTTTTGAATTGTTTGCTGTCCCTTTTTCACGGTTTTCCCTGGTTTCTCCGTCTGTTCTATGTGCATGATCAGGTAAGATTTATCAATATCTTTACTGTGTTGGCGAGTGATCAGTGGTTGTGTCGGGAGGTTTCGGGAGGAATGGCGTCCCCCGAGACGCCACCTCCGTCTATTCGACAGGGAGTTAGGATAGTCCCGCCGGATAGTAGCGTTACTCTGGAGGAAGTTCTGTTGGCTGTCGGTGAGCAGGTAGGTCATGTTAAATTATCTTTTGCATCGAGAATGAATAAAGCAGTGGTTGTGTTCCTGAAAGAAGAGCCCCTCGTGTATCAGCTGGTAGAGAGTGGCGTGTTTATTAGGGACCTATTCGTGCAGGTCTCCCCGCTGTCGGTTCCCTCCACGCGGATCACCGTGTCCGGTGTTCCGCCGTTTATACCGAACGAATTGTTAGAGAACGAGCTCCGTAGGTTTGGCAAGTTTGCCGGTGGATTTAAAACGGTGAGTTTGGGATGTAAGGATCCCAAACTGAAGCACGTGCAGTCTCTGAGACGGCAGGTGTTCATGTTCCTGGACTCGCCGACACAAACACTCGATGTATCGTTCAGAGTGAAGCACGGTGATGGGTTTTATATGGTGTACGCCAGCTCAGGGCAGTTCAAATGTTTTGAGTGTGGAGATGTGGGACATAAACGCTTTGCGTGTCCACATAGACAGCAGGGGGCGGCTCGCTCCGCTGATGCGGCGGACGGCTCCGTTCGGTCCGCGGCTGGCGGGTCGGGTAGTGGGTCTGCGGTTGTCGGGTCCTGTGTTGAGCCTGCGGCTGGCGAGTCCGCGGCCGGCGGGTCTGCGGCTGGCGAGTCCGGTGCTGGTTCCGCGGCCGTGTCCGCGGCTGGTGAGTCCGGTGCTGGGTCCACGGCTGGTGGCTCCAGTGCTGGCGCCGCGGATGCGGGTGCGGATCCCGGTGCTGTGAACGTGGTAGCCGGTGCCACCGGTGCCTCATTTTGAGGAGGTTGACTTGGATAGTGAGGAACAGAGCGATCCTAAGAAACAGCAGGCTCCTGTGGCTGCGGAGAACCTGAGCAGTTCTCAGTCTGCAGGCACTGAAGCAGCTTCCACAAGTTTTACAGGCAGAGATCCCACTGTGATCACCACTGAAGGAAAGGGTATTTCAAGTAGTCAGGCATCCTGTGAATGGGAGGACATGGAGTATGACTCTGAGTCGGATGCAGTATCTAGCATAGGTGAAGCTTCCAGGAACACAGATCTCTATTCTTTGGAGGAAATCAATCATTTTCTGGATGTGACATTCAAAAAGTCTGTTAGACTGAATGACTACTTCAGTGACACTGAAAAGTTTATCAGATCGGTTGATGTACTGAAAAGATTGGTCGGGTTTGACCTCTTGGATGAAAAGAAACGCTTTCGCCTCAAAAAGCATATTACAATTCTGAGGAAAGCGAAAAAAGGTAAAACTACTAAGAAGACTAAAAAGTAATATGATCATGCACCACACGGTGTTTTTCCTCTTTTACTGTTTCTTGCTTTGTTCATTGTATCTGTTTCTCTTCTCTGATCTCTATGCAGAGCCTTAAAATAGGGTCTTTAAACATCAATGGTGGAGGGAGAGACAGACAAAAAAGGGCATTAATCTCTGAAGTCGCCACTCAAAAAAGGGTTGATGTGCTGTTTTTGCAGGAGACGCATACTACTCCAGCAGACGAGATAGATTGGGGTTTATGGTGGGAGGGTTCATGTACCCTTAGTCATGGCACCAACCTTAGTGCAGGGGTAGCTGTTCTGTTCAGAAAAGATGCCAATGTAAAGGTTCTATCCTCTACTGAGGTGGTGAAGGGCAGGCTTTTGATAGTCAAGGCAGAAATAGAGGGCTCTGCGTTCTGCTTTGCTAACATTTATGCCCCAAATCGAGGAACGGAAAGAGTGGGTTTTTTCGCCCTGCTGGAAAGTGAGGTGGGGAATTACCAGCATGATCATTTCATTTTTGGCGGGGATTTTAATTGTACCCTGGACTTTACTATAGACAGGACAAGTGAGGAACCCCACCCACAGTCATCCCAGAGCCTTAGCGGTGTCATCGCACACCTGGATCTGTTGGACACATGGAGGGTAAAACATCCCCAATCCAGACAATACACATGGGTGAGGGTCCGCAATAACAGGGTGAGTGGAGGTAGGCTAGATAGGATCTACATTTCCAAAAGTCTTAGCTCTAGATTAATCAAAAGTCACATAAATCCAGTTGGCTTTACTGACCATCACTATGTCAGCGTAGAGTTGGTCATTTCGCCAGGTGAAAGGGTGCGGTCCTACTGGTCTTTTAACAGTAAACTTCTGGAGGACCGTACTTTCTGCAAAAGCTTTGAGAATTTTTGGCAGCAGTGGAAATCTAGGAAATCAGATTTCGGTTCTTTGAAGCTGTGGTGGGAAGTTGGCAAGGCCCAGATTCGTGTTTTTTGCCAGCAATATACCTCTCACTCGACTTCTAGGATAAAGGCAGCCATTCAGGAGCTTGAAGTCAGTATTAGGAACATTGAAAAGGGGTCACATAGGGTTTTGGATCCCACCACGGGTCATCGGCTGCAGGAGAAGAGATTGGAGTTGAGCTCCCTCCTGCAGGAGAGAGTGAAGGGAGCTCTTGTCAGGTCTCGCTTCCTCCAGCTAAAGGATATGGATGCCCCATGCTCTTTCTTCTTCAATCTGGAGAGATCGGTGGCACAGAGGAAGCAGATGACCTGCCTTAAGCTTCCTGATGGCAGAGTGACTACCAGTCCTGGTGAGATGAGGACCCATGCGATGGATTTCTACGCGGACCTCTTTGGGGCAGAGCAGTGCAGCATGGAGTGCCATGAGGAGCTCCTGGAGGGACTTCCTCAACTCATCCCAGGAGAGAAAGCTGCTCTGGACTCTGAGCTGACTCTGGACGAGTTGACAGCCGCTGTCAATCAGATGGCATCAGGGCGGGCACCAGGGATTGATGGTCTCTCCACTGACTTTTACAAGCGGTTCTGGAATATCCTTGGACATGATTTACATGGGGTTTTATTGGAGTGTTTCAGAACAGGATCGCTTCCTGTCTCGTGTCAGCGAGCTGTGCTTTCCCTGCTTCCCAAGAAAGGAGACCTGGCCTTACTTAAGAACTGGAGGCCGGTTGCTCTCCTTTGCACGGACTATAAGGTGCTTTCCAGAGCCCTATCCAACAGACTTAAGGACATCCTGGGAATACTTGTACATACAGACCAAAGTTATTGTGTACCTGATAGGAAAATTATGGACAACATTTTCCTTATGCGAGATATTATTGATGTGTGTAGATCCCATAATGTAGATTTTGGTATTGTTTCTTTGGACCAGGAGAAGGCCTTTGATAGGGTGGATCACTCTTATTTGTTTTCTGCACTTAAGGCTTTTGGTATAGGTGATGGTTTTCTGGCCTGGATTGGTTTATTGTATAGTGGTGCTCAATGTATGGTAAGGATGGGGGCAGGGCTGAGTCGGCCAATCCCTGTTCAGCGAGGGATAAGACAGGGTTGTCCTATCTCCGGTCAATTATATAGCCTAGCTATTGAGCCCTTGCTGTGCATGTTGAGAGGACGGCTCAGTGGTCTCTCACTGCCGGGGTCCAATAATCTTGATCGTCCACTTACTGTTTCTGCGTATGCAGACGATGTTAATATTTTTGTCTCTAGCCAGGGGGATGTTCAGTGTTTGCAGGATACTCTGTCCCTGTTTGAAAAGGCCTCATCTGCTCGGGTGAACTGGGCAAAGAGTGAGGCCTTGTTGGTGGGACAGTGGAGGTCTCAGGCAGTGCCCAGTCTGCCTGGAGGTCTTGAGTGGGGGAAGGAAGGCCTGAAAGTGTTGGGAGTATTTTTGGGCACTGAGGGGTTTCAAAACAAGAACTGGGAGGGCGTTAAGGAGAAAGTGGACGCTCGGTTGTCTAGATGGAAATGGGTGCTACCCCAGCTGTCGTATAGGGGAAGAGTTCTGGTGGCCAATAACCTGGTCGCCTCGACTCTTTGGCATAGGCTGATTGCTCTGACACCACCGGGAGGCCTGATGGAGGACGTTCAGCGAGTCATCCTGGACTTTTTCTGGTCTGGCCGGCACTGGGTCCGGGCAGCAGCACTCTACCTGCCTGTGGCTGAAGGGGGGCAGGGACTGATTAACATCCAGGCAAAAATTGCATCTTTTAGACTTCAGACTGCACAAAGGCTGCTGTATAATTGCGGGCCAAGCTGGTTTGACGTAGCTCGATTGCTGCTGAAGAGAGCTGGGCGATTGGGCTACGATAGACAGCTTTTCCTTCTACAGCTTGAGGATGTGGATTTAACTGGACTGACACCTTTCTACCGCTCGGTATTGCAGGCATGGCAGATTTTTAAGGTTGCACGTGCCACAAATAAGACTCCGGGCATTTGGTTGTTTGAGGAACCTTTGTTTTATAATGACCTCATAAGGACTCAAACACTGCAATCTGCCAGCCTGCGAGCCTGTCTTAGAGAGGCTAGCTGCACCAAGCTGGGCCATCTGATGAAGATGACGGCAACATCTGTGGACGCCTTGAAGGAGAGAAGTAACATCACCTCCATCAGGTTGATCAGCAGAGTTGTGGCGGAAGTCTGTGCTGCCCTGCAACAACCTCTGAGAGAATTTATTTGCAAAAAAACGCACTTTGTGTGACCAGTGGAGCGAAGAGGGAGAGTACAGTTTCCCCGCTCTGTATATCACCCCAGTTGTGGGGGAGTGGCAGGAGGGAGGAGGTCAGCTGCTGTCTCTCACAACCCCACACCTGGAGACTTTTCAGGCTGCCGGGAAGAAGGATTTGTACCAAATCTGCTCTAAGGTTTTGAACCTGCGCTCTTTGGCAGGCTTGCAGGAGTCGAGGTGGACAGATTTTTTTGGTCCAGACGTTTCACCGAAAGGCAGCTGGCGGTCTTTGTACAAGCTGCCCGTTGAAAAACGGACAGCAGACCTCCAGTGGAGGATTGTACATGGAGCAATAGCTACCAACAGGTACAGAGCACACCTGGATCCAGAGCAGGGGGTGGAGTGTATTTTCTGCTCCCAGATTGAGACCCTGGTGCATTTATTCGTTCAGTGTCCTTGGCTGACAGTATTGTTTGAGCTTGTAAAAAAGTGGTTTCAGGGTCTAGGGGAGAATTTTTCTTTTGATTTGGTTATTTTTGGCCCAAAGTACTGTGCTCAGAAGAAGAATGTACACACATTGGTGAACTTTATATCGGGTTCTGCCAAATTGGCCATCTGGCTAACACGCAGGAACCGGGTTCAGAGTATCGGTAGTGTGGAGCCGGTGCTGGTTCTGAAGGGCCTGTTGAAGGCCCGACTGAGGGTGGAACATGCCTATTATCAAATGATGGATGATATGCAGGGCTTCAGTCATATATGGGCTGTTGGAGGGGTTTTATGCTCTGTGGGGGGTGAAGGAGAGCTGAATGTAAGCTTCTGACTACAGAAACACGTTTTTTTTGTTTGTTGTATTTTAGGGATGTTTCTGTTTTGTTTTTGTTTTGTTGTTGTTTTTTTTTTTTTTGCATTGCTGAAGTGATGATGTGACAGTGATCTGTTTTCTCCTTGCAGTTGTGCAATAAAGGGATTTAAAAACCAAACCTCTCCTCTCCTCTCCTCCCCTCCCCTCCTCTCCTCTCCCCTCCGTCCCTCCCTCCCCCCATACTCCCTAACACCCTACCCATCAGCCCCTTCTCTTCCACCGGTCCACTGGCTCCCTTGCTCTCTCCCCCCCGCTCCAGTCTCCCCCCTGCCTCTCTCTATTTATAGCCCCCCCCCCCTGTTGGAGTGACTCCATCCCCTCCCCACGGTGCTCCTCATAGGAGGCTCAGTAGCTGTCAGCGAGGCAGTGGCCTGTGTCCCAGTCAGGTCCCCGGACCCCCCCCCCCCCACGCCCCCCACCCCCCACCCCACACCCTCCGCCCGACTCCCGTCTGCTCCTGGTTCTGCTGCCTTCGGATGGTCGGCTTACCTGTCATAGGCTGGGCTCTGGGGAGGGGGGGGAGAGGGGGGGGAGTTAGGGTTATCAGAGACAGTATGGAGAGATCAGGAGGAGGGGGGGGGGGGGTAGGGGCAGAGGGACGAGGAGCGAGAGAGGTGGAAAGAAAGGTGAGGAAGTTATTCACTACACCAACAGTATGGAGAGAGAGAGAGGAGGGGGAACTGGTCACAGTGCTGACTGTCCAGTGAGTTCAGGAAGAGAGGAGGGAATGAAAGACAGGAGGAGAGAAGAGGGAGGAAGTGAGATGAAGGGAGGAAGTTAGAGGAGGAAGGGAGGTGAGAAGGAGACAGTATGATGCACACAGTGTGCTAACCGTATTGGGGGGTCACTTTTTAAAGAGGAAAATTAAAGAGATGATGGAGGAGAGAGGGCTTGAGTGGAAGCAGATCAGCATAAAAAGTATGTTTCAGCTAAAAACCTGCCCAGGCCTGACCACATCCTCCTACAACCGTACTACGGTCATGCCTCACATCAACAGAACTAACCATTTCTCATCCTGAAACAGAACAGAACAATCACCTCTGGCCTGAGGGTGCACCGCGTGGACCACCTCTTCTGCTGCAGTTTTTCCCCAGCTTAACTTCCTCCCTGACCACATGGCTCAAGGTAACCCACAGTCCTCCTCACCTTTACCGTCATGTCCAGTGATGACCTGCATCGGGCCTGCTCCAGTGATCTATTAATACTGGGCTGGCTTAAGGGAAGTTCAGGTATACGGCGTGTGGTTGGTTCCCTTCGGCATGCGCCAGGAGAAGGGAACCAATGGCGGGCCCTCCGTCTGTCCTGCGGTGTATTAAGAGACAACCTGACCTCTGGGTCGGCGTGGTGCCGCGAGGGTCGCCGTGGGAGACGTCAGGAGGTAGATTGATACTCATTAGCTGTGTGTGTGTGTGTGTGTGTGTGTGTGTGTGTGTGTGTGTGTGTGTGTGTGTGTGTGTGTGTGTGTGTGTGTGTGTGTGTCTCTGTCTCTGTCTCTGTCTCTGTCTCTGTCTCTGTCTCTGTCTGTGCTGGGGGTCTGACCCCTCAGACCTTGAAGAGCCGGGTGGACGAGTGAGAGGTTTGAGGACAAAACGTTGTTCTTGCTATGGGTCAACGGGTTTTGATGGATGTCGGTTGCACTACTTCTGTGTTTGTTTTCTACTCTCTCTGTGTTCTTAGTTCGGCCGCCATCCACTCCACTAAGACGCATACATGTTTTGAGATATTATCTATATATATGTGTATATATATACGTATATATATAGTACTCCTAGTCATATTATATTGAATAGCTGTTGTAAGAAAAATACAAGTTAGATTATCTATAGTTCACTTGGGGACGTGGCGGTGTATGTGCAAGAAACAGTTTGAACTTATTTTATGAGTTGCAATGTTGTGCGTGTTTATTTTGAGGAACCATTGAGTATAAGGATTATTAATAATGACCCCCATCTTCTTCTTACCAAGGAGTGTCTTCTCGTTATCAGACTTTTCAACTGTCAAGAGCAAAAGTCAACTATTGAAAGAACTGTTGGCGGGCCATGACTTGTCAAATGATGACTAAGGAGCCTACGGCGTTATCACAGAAAGAGGGCTCACAAAAGGGAATATAGTAAATCAGGGGACCTTTTAATGGTTCAGTTCACTCAACCTGAACTTAGCCCATTTGTTACTAGTACACTACAGACCAAGCTAATGAACCTATAATAACCTTGTACTCAACAAGTCTTCGAGCGGACAAGAGGAGGTACTGAGTTTTACAATTTTGGGGTAAAATCGACCCAAAAAATGTATGAGAAGCAAGTGTGGATTACTGTGATTTAGGCCTACCGCTATTTATCCCCAAGTATCTTTTATCTGTACCTTCAACTTGCAATCTCGCTGCCATTCCGTATGGAACCATGGTCATAAAAATACACCTATACTGACGGAGAGAAGCCGCGGATGTTTAAGTCATGTCAGGGGTGGTTGAGATGTTGAAGTGGGTGAGAGGCATGGAGTGTGGGAAGCTGGGTACTAGTCGTGGTGGTGGGTGACATTTACAATTCAAAAAACGTGAGCGGCAGCATCTTGTGTGTTTACCTGTGGGTGTTCTCTTCTTCTGTCAACCAAAAGCGTCGTTTTCCCCCCCGTGTGTGGGCAGAGACGACACACTGAGACAAAAAGAAACATGAGTCGAACAGTACGAGAAAGAAAACAGAAAAAGCAGTGGCAGAATAACGAAACAAGTGTGCATTGGTATCGTTTTTTCTTTTTTTTTGCCGGCGCCTTTTGTTTGAGTGGGAACGAGCCATTTGGAGTGTTGAGCACATGCATCTCTCTCTCTCTCCCTGGGGACAGCGCACCGTGAACCAGTGTCTCTGTTGTCGTGCTAAAATGTTAGCATTCATCCTGACAGTTGCGTCGGGGGACCGCAGCTTTGTGGTCATTTCTCATTCCTCATCATCAACGCTGGAAACGCTCGGCACACATACAGGTTTTATCGCTATGCGCTGAACGCTAAAAGTAGATTAGTCGATTCTGGTTGATCTTAAACAAGGTGACCTGATCTAGCTGACAGGATGTGACAGCATGCATGATGACAGATACTTGAGCATATGTTTGATTGGAACCGGGTATATGAGGGACCATGGCAACCACTGACAACGTATTTTGTGTGTGTGTGTGTGTGTGTGTGTATATGTTTGTGTGTGTGTGTCTGTCTGTCTGTTTTATGTTCTTTATTAAGATAGTGGCATAAGTGTATGTGAGGGATTGTATGTACTAGTGTGTGTGTGTGTGTGTTTGTGTGCGTGTGTGGTTGTGTGTCTGTGTGTGTGCTCATGTCGACAGATTTTGTGTGTGTGTTCCAGCCGTCTGTGGGTGACGATATGCAGATTGCTGGTGCAGTGAAGAGTAGAGCTGGAAGCGGTTGGTAAGAATTATGATTCTTTTTTTAAATAATTCATTGTAAAATTTATGAAAAGAGCAACGAATAAAGAGAACAGCCCTGGTGCCTCACTCACAAGACTCGCTCTGGGGCTGTGGAGGAGGAGGAGGAGGAGGAGGAACAGGGAAAGGAGGAGAATGGATGTGGAAGGGGATGAGGAAGAGGAGAGAGCAGGGAGGAAAAGAGGAGTAAAAAGGGGGAGGGGAGGAGATGAGAGACAAGGGAGGGAAGAAGAGAGGAGAGGGGAGTGGATAGGAGGGGAGGAGGCGAGGAGGTGAGGAGGAAGAGGGAGGGAGGAGGAGAGGAGTAGGGAGGAGTTTATAGCAGAGGTGGGGGAGAGGAGAGGAGATGGAGGAGAGTGGACAGGGAGAAGGAGATGGAGAGAGAACAGAAGAGTAGGCAAATGAGAAAAGAAGGAGAGAAGGTTGGTTGGCAAGAGAACAAAGAGAGGAGACGTTTTGAAAGGAGAAAAAGGTGAGAGAAGAGGACAAGTACAGGGGAGGAGAGAGGAGAAGATGAAGGGAGAGGCAATCGATGAGGAGGAGAGAGGAGAGGGGAGGAGAAAATAAAAGAGGAGAGGAAAGGCTTGGAGAGGGAGGGAGGACTAATTGAGGAGAGGAGGTGAGGAGTTGATTAAGCAGCGGCAGCGATGATTAGATCTGAAACCTAAGGCACTCAAATGTCAATCAAGATTGTGCACAGCCACTTCATGCAAACACCTCCCATTCAACTGCTTGTGTCAATGCATATGCGCTCTCGCTCTCGCTCTCTCTCTCTCTCCCCCTTGCGCCCGCTTTCACTCTATACTGTGTGTGTGTGTGCGTGTGCGTGTGCCATGTGTGTTGCTGTGGAGACGGCTGCTGCATAATGAAAAGTGATTGATTGATGGGATCTGAGGGGAGAACCGACTAATTGGACCAGGATTGACTGGTCCGGACACCTTCGCTCTTTCCTAACTGGCCGGATGTCTTCCCTGTGTGTGTGTGTGTTATGTGTGTGTGTGTGTGTGTGCATGTGTGTGTTATGTGTGCGTAAGTCTTTCTGTGTGTGTGTGTGTGTGTGTGTGTTCATATGAATGTGTCTCAGTGCACTTGAATGTGTGTGTGTGTGTGTGTGCATGGGTGCATCTGTGTGTGTGTACGCACTTGTATGTGCTAACCTCTGTGTGTGAGAGAGTCTGTGTGTGGGTATGTGTGTGTGTGTGTTTGTGTGTTTTTGTTTGTGTGTGTGTCTTTGTGTGTAGGGGTGTGTGGGTGTGCGTGGGTGTGTGTGTGTGTGTGTGTGTCTCTGTGTGTGTGTGTGTGTGTGTGTGTCTCTCTGTGTGTGTGTGTGTGTGTACCTCAGCGTGCACCGCTCTGAGAGATGGATGTCTCCCTCCCTGGATGGCGGGCTGCGGGATGAGCTCCAGCCTGGCTCTAATTAAAGAGGAACAAACTCACTAATCATACGGACGGAGGCCTCACTCTGCCTGCTGGGAGCGGACGCTCAGCCTGACCACACACACACACACACACACACACACACACACACACACACACACACACACACACACACACACACACACACACACACACACACACACACACACACACACACACGAACACACACTCACACTCACACTCACACTCACACACACACACACACACACACACACACACGAACACACACACGAACACACACACACACACACACACACACACGAACACACACACACGAACACACACACACACGAACACACACACACACACACGAACACACACACACACACACACACACACACACACACACACACACACACACACACACACACACACACACACACACACACACACACACACACACACACGAACACACACTCACACTCACACTCACACTCACACTCACACACACACACACACACACACGAACACACACACGAACACACACACACACACACACACACACACGAACACACACACACACACACACACACACACACGAACACACACACACACGAACACACACACACACACACACACACACACACACACACACACACACGAACACACACACACACACACACACACACGAACACACACACACACACACACACACGAACACACACACACACACACACACACGAACACACACAAACACAGACATAAGCACACACACAGACATAAGCACACACACAGACACATATAAACACACACGCACATTTACAAACCAACAAAGATATAAATACACACCAAAAAAAAAAAAAATAATATCTCAAAGACACCAAATAGACCAGCATAGCTGAGACACGTCCGCTGACCAACCCCACCGCCATCAGCGACACCATGTACGGAGCAACTTCTCTTTTCATCTCTTTCCGCTATGCCTGTGTAACGGGTGCTGCAGCCATTATCGAAATTACTATAATATTATCCTCGGACACTGCTGCACGACGCAAATTCACGTGACTCTTTATGTCACGTTCTGCGTGGACGTGTACTGTCCGAGAACGAGGCTGCTGGCGTCTTTTCCAGCGGGATGTTGTATAATGTTGGCCGGGCTAAGCTTGTACATTCTAAGGTCTTAAATGTCCAACGTCCTTGTTGGTGGGTTGCTGAGTCAGTTGGACTGCTGGGTGGTTTGTTTGGCAGTCTGTTCTGTTAGTCAATATGTCGGTTAGTTAGTTGGTCAGTTTATCGGTTGGTTGGTAGATTGCTCAGTTACTCGGTTAGTCGGTTGGTTGGTTAGTTGGTTGGTTATTCAGTAAGTCGTGGGTTCGTAGGACGGTTACTGCGAGCCTGCAGCCCCCCGGTGCCCCCCCCCCCTGATGTATCCACAGGTCGGCTGGTCCGAGGAGCTAGCTTAAACTCTGGTCGGGGGACGTGTGTGCACTGACAGCGTGTAGCATAACACGTAAAGTGCTTTAAAGGCTTCTGGTGCTGGCTGGAAGCTACGGGTGCTGTGTGTAAAAATGCAGAACATTTACGACCCAATCTGTTGGCGGGAACGTCACGTTAAATTAAAGGGAATCATTCCGGAACGTTCCTGCATGTATTCTCCCTGACATACACACATGCCCACTGAGGCACTGAGGGTAAGTTTGCATTGCTCTTATAACGAAACGACGCAACCATTTACCAGAATGTTTTAACGACCATTCTCCAAACACACAAAACACGATAAAATCTACTTTAATTAAATAATCCGTCACAGCAGCCCGTCGGAGTGCGATCAATGGAACATTATCCACGGCAGCTAGGCCCCTTCAGCTCCAACCCGTTCATCAGTGGAGATCCGACAGACTGTGTTACTGACCGCCTCATGCTCGTTTGTGGTTAAATGTGCACAATGTCTGCCGTCTACCAGGCATTCTTGAGCCAGACGGCTAACCCTCTATCTGCTCCGTAGGAAATGGTAGATTGTATGTTAGACTTGATGCACCAAAAAACCCTTGATGTATCTATCTGGATGAAACCTACATCTTGGATATTGGATACATAGTCTTGGGTATTTAAGCCTCCCTCACAGATTGATGAGATGACATGTTGGCTCACATTGCCTGCGGCTTCTGCCACCCCATTTCCTCTAGAACTCAGGCTGCATCTTACATGCTAGTTCAGAATCAAGGTGCCCTTCTCCCGGGTTGGTCCAAGACATCCAACAGACAGGGCTTAAAAGATGGGGCCAAAGTGAAGCAATCAGCGAATCACATGCGCTTTCCTCGTGAAACCCATTTTGAAATCCCCAATAGGATTACACAACAACGCCGATGATGATTATCAACATAGCTAACTGTATCTTGTAATAACAGTTGCTGCGCTACTTATAATTTCAATTTGTGTAACACCAAGCAAAGTTTAACTTATCCCACACACTTAATGGCTGACATGAAATGTGTTTACACTATGTGTACAGACAGGGCATAAGAAAGTGGTTCTGAATGTATTCCTGTCATCCTAAAACGTTCGTCGATATTGCACGCATTCGACAATGCCAAAAGATCCCCTGTGTATAATCTGAGTTTGACAAATGCGTTCCCCTGGTGCCCCCCGTGTACTGCCATCTGTTGGTCAGTATGGGCATTACATGCTGGAGGGACGCAGCAGGCTGTTGTGGCTATGAAGCTGTTCTTATTTCTTTATTACTACATTTTACTATTCAGTGGAGGCAATACTCCAAACATCCAACTCTTCAGTGGAGGCCATAATAAAACTAATCGAACGCTTCAGTGGAGGTTATAAACCAATTCATCTAACTCTAAATTGTAGTTTTAATCTAAATAATCGAACTGTAAAGTGAAGGTGTCATCTATGCTAGTTTAACTCAGCAGTTTGATTAGATGATATGGAATGATGTTAGATTAGGTTTTATAGGATTAGACACAATTTGATTAGATTTGATCATATATAAATTAGATAAGATTTGATCGTATTCAAATTAGATTAGATTAGATCATATTCCATTAGATTTGATTATGAGTGTTGCACCTCAGCGCTCCTCTCTTGTCTGTTGTTATTTTGTTTTTCTGCTGTAGCTGTGGGCAGCGTTGTCCATGTGCAGTGCAACATCATATTGTGTCTCTCTCTCTCTCTCTCTCTGTCTCTCTGTCTCTCTGTCTCTGTCTCTCTGTCTCTCTCTGTCTCTCTCTCTCTCTCTCTCTCTATGAAGAATTCCAGCCTTGATCTCATCTCCGTACGCTTCGCTGTATGCGTGTGTGGGTGTGTGTGTGTGTGTGTGTGTGTTTGTGTCTGTCTGCCTGTGACAGAGAGAGACACCAAGAGAAAGAGGTATAGAATATAGTGCTTGATACCTGTGATACCGTGTCTACCACTTTCTGTCCATGTGTGTGTGGGGGGGGGTGGAGGATTGGAAAACATATATGCGTGCGTGCGCGCGCGCGTGTGTGTGTGTGTGTGTGTGTGTGTGTGTGTGAACATGTGCAGTGTTCCTTTGAAAGGGTTTATAGTAATCCAGCAGTGTACCTGAACTACACCTTCTCTATGAAGTAAAAAAGGAATGACACTATTTCACACAAGTTCATTAATTCTGCTCCCAAACTTTTAGAAAAAAGGCGAGGTGAGCGCAGGCATCTCTCCACACACGGAGCCAAACCCCCTGTGGTCTGGCTACAGACTTGGGATCACAAATTAAAAGTTCCTCTAATTAGCCGTCGATAAAAATAGTTTGGGCCCAGGATTGGTTGAGTTCTGGCGGGCTGTTTTCTCTTCACGTTTCTCTTTTTTCACATCCTTCCACAAAGCATTCACTTTTCTGCTCTGCTTTTTAATTTGTGTGCAAAATAAAGCGATCAAGGCGAGTTTGAGGATTTTTGGTGCACGTGTTTTGGGTTTGTCTCTTTGGCAGTGTTGCTATCTATCGAAAAGTGATGCTCTCTCAACAGGGATTTCGACGGTGAGCATATTTTCCACAAATGTGTCATTCCAGTTTTTTCTTTTTCTGTTAGCAGAAAGTGGTAGTTTGTTAGCTGTGTTAGTAAAACCGTTTGAACGGCCTGTATAGTGGCAAAGGAACACTTGTCACCAAATAAGATCAGTCAGATTGCTGTGTTTGATTCCGACCGCTCTGTCCTGTATTATAAAGCCTACTTCCACTCCTCTTCCCCCTCCGTCCTGCCAGGAGACAGAGACAGAGAGACAGAGAGAGAGAGGATTATTCTCACAAACAGCCTCTTCTCTTGGAATCCAACAAAGGGTATTTAGACTTGTCAACAGATTATGAATCACTTGAGTTGAATTGTCACATCCTTAATATGTGCATAACGTGAATTAGCAAGGCGGCCGCGGCATGCGAGAACAATGCACGCACTTCATCATCTGATGAATTACGAGTATGAATATTCAGACCCGGGAATTAACATCATGCGCCGTCGCAAACGCTAAGGACCAGGCCGCTTGGCAAAAGGAAGTATCTCTCGGCTTCGCATTACCATATTTGAATTTCTAATTACATCCCTTTTGTGTTTGGTGTATGCACCAAAGTGAGTGGGCATGCATGCAGTCGAGTCTATAGCATGACACATTGATGTGTCCCGTGTTGGATAGGCTATAGACGTGGTGCGCATGTGAAGGTTGCAGTGTGTGTTGTGATACCATGATGTGCGTGACTGTGATCCAGATCAAAGTACACTGTTGGAGAAAGAAGAAAAAACCCAATGATGTGTCTGAAGGACACGGATTGACTCAAACAGAAAGAAAGACAGAGAGCGACAGAGAGGGAGAGATAGGACGAGAGGGAGAGAGAGAGGGAGAGGGAGAGAGAGGGAGAGAGAGAGAGAGAGAGAGAGAGAGAGAGAGAGAGAGAGAGAGAGAGAGAGAGAGAGAGAGGAGGGAGTGGATTCAGATTCAAAGAGACAGACAGACAGACACAAGGGAGAGGGAAGGGAGGGAGAGAGATGTAGGGAGGGAGAGCGTTAATACACAAATAAACACAAAGAAAGTCAGAAAGAAGACAGAAAAATATCGCCCAGACAGACAGCTGCACACAAACAGACATAAATAAAGAGGTGTCCACAATGTACAGGGATCTCGGTGGTTCAGGTCTTCTGGACCAGAGAGATTTTCCGCTTTTATCGGATTTGTCCACACTCTTTTTTTACTCATCTGTCGGTAAGTCGAAAGAATAACAACTGCAGGAAGGCAATTCTTCCTTTACAAAAGGAAAAAATGGATTGTCTTAGTAGCAACCGTGGAGATGATTTAGGTGAGGAATTACAGTGTGTAGCACACAAGTATTTGCATAAACACACACACACACACACACACACACACACACACAAACATACTTAACAAGTGCACGTATACACACACATAGACAAAGAAAACCAGTCCTGTGCTGAAATGTGCATATGACACTAAACACACTGATAAGAGCTCATTAATAAGATGGATTTAGAAAAGGATTAACATGTGGACCAAGATTCAAGTCCAATCTCCCTCGCTGAAAAAATCCTATTCCCTGGGGTTTCAACTCGATGGACTTTTTGTAAGCTTATTTTCCATGATGCATCACAAATGCTTGGTTTTAGGAATTAGGCTAAAGATGCTAAGGTTTATATAAGAGGTTCAATGTGTTTTTTGTTCCGGTTAGGTTTCGGTGTGTCTAAGGTCAGGCGGGATCTGGGGTCCGCAATGCATCATGGGAATAATCGGGGCTAAACTAGTAGGTCAACCAGGAAGAAGTAGCAGTCTTTTTTTTTTTCATCAAGCAAAATGAGTTATTTTAGGCGTCGTTTCTACAACAAATTGTCTTCAATTTACACACTGGTAATGTTAGGTTTTTTGGTAGTTTTTTGTTGATGTTTTGCCAGGTAAGGATTCAAACACTGGTATGTCATTGCTGATGCCGCTTAACAAGCAAATTAACCAAACAAAGGTTGCTGGCACATTTTAGAATATCATGAGAAAAATTACGGTCACCAAATGCTGCAAAGGCTAGTACCCAATACAATCCCAATCCTAAAGCCTACACACACATATTCATATGCTGCCTTTTATTATCGTTTTTTTTTTTGTTGGTCATCTGTAATTTATTCATTAGCTTATTGTAGTTTTGGTTTGAACTGAAAGATACACTAGGTCTATCTGTGGTTAAAACCTCTCAGCAGCATAGTCTTAAGCTAGTGTTGTAGATTAAGCACCAATGGAACCTCTCTTTCCCACTATCTCTCTTTCTAACTCTCTCGCCATCTCTCTCACTCTCTTTTTCTTTCTCCCTCTTTTTCATCATCTCTCTCTCTCTCTCTCTCTCTCTCTCTCTCTCTCTCTCTCTCTCTCTCTCTGTCTCGTAGGTTAATAAGTAACATTTATTACAGGAGGACCAAACGTCACCAATGACCTCATCTTTGAGGAGGATGTGGTCAGGTTTTCAGCTGACCCTTGATCTGTGAAACTATGATGGTCTAGTGACAATGCTTGGATGAGCAAACCAAGATCACGTTAGAAATTTCAAAGACAAATTCTATCATTATATCAAAGTCTTTCTTTAAAGTTCTTCGGATACCAACTTTACCTGACACAACATAACAGCTGAGTCATCTCACCACGTCCTCTTGCCTCTGCTGAAGGAGGTTCAACTAAATCCTCTGAAAGCTTTTCTTCAATTCCCTTCCATGCTTGTTCAGTGTTAATTATTTCAACATTTTAAATGGGACATATTATACCACCAGGTGAGTGGGATTAGCTTTACAAGCCGTTTCGAAAATATGCCCCATATGACATCACTAGTGGGCGTGTCCACCTAGATGTGTGCTGATCTATCAGCACAGATCTAGGTGGACACGCCCACTAGTGATGTCATATGGTGCAGATTTTCGAAACGGCTTGTAAAGCTAATCCCACTCACACCTGGTGGCATAATATGTCCCCTTTAACAACAGGAGCATGGCATTCAGCTTCAGAAGGACCTTTGATTAGCACCGATTTTATAATTGATAATAGGGATGTGGGTGGGGGCGTCTTATGGCTGACTGCATTCTTGGCCTGACAAGGTCTCGGCTGGGCCTAGACTGCATTTGTCCTGCTCTCGGGACACACACACTCTGGTGCTCAACCGGACGGGTGCATGCTACGCCAACATCAGACATCGACACACCACAGAGCACACCTCCACAACGCAACACATCAGTAGATGTGTACAGGGAACGCACGTTAAAGGGGCTTGTGTGTGTGCGTGCACGTGTGTGCGTGTGTGTGTGTGTGTGTATGCGTGTGCAAGAGTATGCCTGCGTAGGAGTTTGTGTATGTGAGCATTTGTGTATGTGTTTGCTTGTGTGTGGATGTGAGAACGTGTGTGTGTGTGTATGTTTGTGTATGCATGAGAGAAAATGTGTGTCTATCTGTGTACGTGTGTGTGTGTGTGTGTGTCCACGACAAGACATTGCAGTCTTTCCTCCATCCGCTGCAGGCGTACCCTAAGGCGCCTGTTCCCTGACGATAACCCCTCCCTCCCATCTCTCCCTCCCTCCCATCTCTCCCTCCCTCCGTTCTGTCCATCCCTCTCTCTATCACTCCATCAATTCTCTCTCTCTCTCTCTCTCTCTCTCTCTCTCTCTCTCTCTCTCTCTCTCTCTCTCTCTCTCTCTCTCTCTCTCTCTCTCTCTCTCTCTCTCTCTCTCTCTCCTCCAGGCCTGGGATGACAGAGAAGAGACTGGCACTGGGACTTCAGGAAAGAAGTTGGCTGTGTGTGTGTGTGTGTGTGTGTGGGGGGGGGGGGGGGGGGGGGCATCTTTGTTGGCATAGGGCTCACAGTACGAGCTCCAGGTTTCATCAAACACGCGCAAACACGCACACACACACACACACACACACACACACACACACACACACACACAAGCAGCAGACTCTCCCCCTGCTTCTGTGTCCACACTCACACCACCACCACATATCCATCTGCCAAAAGATGCATGTAGTTGACTTCTGTCTTGTTGACAGTGAGAGGTGAAATGAAACTTGTTTTTCACTTCAATGTAATAAATACATATTTAGCGCCTGCATCGGATCTGTGAAGCATTAAGCAATCTTACCTCTGTTTAATTGAAGTTCGGTTCATTATTCACCTTCTCTGCATAATCTCTGCCAGTTTGCCAGGTACATTCACGTCTACATCCATGACTGGAAAGTGATATCCTTGAGATTTCGCATCAAAATCGTTTTGTGGTAATATATCCATAATGCTGGTATTATCGTTTGATCCCACCTTAAAAGCTGTGTTTACCACCAGCAATCTTGCAGCGTAACCCCCTCCCCAGCTCCCTGGGAAGGCAGGTGGGGACCCCCGCATTGAAAAACAATCACAGAGGAAGAGTGGCAGTGACAGGCGCTTGGGGCCCGTGGGTTCGATCCCAAAACGGGGGCTCTGATTTTATTTTATGAATGTTGAAGCTGTTATGGATCAACGGATCAATCTCCTCTCTCCATGACTATTCTATTATATATATAGTATTAAATGTGCAGGATATTTGGGTGGATGTGTGCGTGTCTGTTGAATTGCATTTAGTATGTGATAGAGGGGGGCTGTAAATAGGGTGGGTGTGAATAGATAAAGCAAATTGGCAAAAGTGATTGTTTGGCAAACGTATTCATGTCTAATGTTTATCCAATGTGCTACTATTATTAACAGTTTAATACTTGTGTGTGCGAGTGTTTGTGTGTGCGTCAGCATTGCTGAACTATTTTGTGCCTCTCCTGATATTTCCAGTAAATCTTTGGATTGATTAGAAAAGCAAAAATGAAACCAACTGATTATTTCTGTGTATAATCTGTGTTGTGTGTTTCTCTCTCTCTCTCTCTCTCTCTCTCTCTCTCTCTCTCTCTCTCTCTCTCTCTCTCTCTCTCTCTCTCTCTGCCTCTGCCTCTGCCTCTGCCTCTCTTACCCTCTGGCTGATGTGGTGTTTGTCATTAGGCTGATTGTGTTTCCGCCGCCACCGCGGCGAGGCGAGGATTGCTTTTATGAGTTGGAACAGAATTTCATAACCTGGGCTTGCCATTCTCTCATAAGACCATAACCCAGAGCACAACCTTATTGGTTCACAGTAACAGCCACAATGTTCCCTCTCTCTCGCAAGCTCAAACCGGCCTGGCTGTTCCACCCCCCTCTGCCGCCCGCCGCCCCCAACGCCGCTGCCTCTGCTATGGATTCTCAACAGCCCGTTTGTCGGTTGAGAATCGTCGCTGCCGTTGGGCTCCTCATTACAACATGGTGGAGCCATTCTGTGTCATTTACATAGAAGTGCTTTCCCAGCCAGTGGAGGTTATTTGCTGCCATGCCGTGACAGAAGGAGGTCTGTGTGAGTTAAATTGCAGAGCAAATAACAGTGTCGGAAGTGATTCTCTGCAGAGATACCAAAACGATCTGAAATTAAACGGCAAGGCTCAGACTATTTGATCTGAGAAATGATGGGCCGCTGTTATGGATAGAAAATAGTTTGGGATGTAAAATAACCTGGGGAAGGATGTCAAAGTAGTCAAATGTGGAGTTTATATTAAATGAGTGCCGTTTGATAAAGGTTGGGATAAAATAAAATAACATAGTAATAAGATGGATAGATAGCACTTTTGTCGCTCATCATTTGATTCATAAAACAGTTACTCATGTTTCATAGAGTAGAAACTTACTGGACTTTTTTATTCTCCTGTAATGAAATGGTCCTTGTGTCATGAGGACCACATTTCCCTCCAGCTGTCTCGGACCCTCCAGATGCGCTACTCATCTGGTAAGAAACCCGGTGTTTGTGATGTAGAGCTTATGTAACCCAATCTTAAGATCATCCACACTCTGTACCTTTTATCTACCTGCCAAACACCCACCAGGTAAAACTCTCTAACGTAAAAAAAAGTTAATTAAAAATAAGCATTGCAAGATCCCTGGGAGTAAGCTTAAAGGTGACATTTAAAGAAAGAAAGGGGTTCAGATCTTTGTGTAAGTGTGTGTATGTCTGCATTTGTCCATGGTTGCGTTTGTGTGTGTGTGTGTGTGTGTGTAAAGGTGCGTTTGTGCGTGTGTGTGTGTGTGTGTGTGTGTGTGTGTGATGGAGGGTGTGGGGGAGAGAGGGTGTCGCAGATGAAGAGGTGGTGGAGAATGATGAGGAGAGGGTGTGTGTGCTAATGAAACTAGTCCCTGTACTTGATTCTCTTAATCACTGCATGCCCCTCTTTCTGTTAATTGAAGTTAATTATAGGATTTTAATTTTCTTATGTAGGTTAGGGGAGAGAAACCGTCTCAGTCGTCTGGGGTGACGGTCGTGATATGAAGACAGATGTGTGTTTGTTGAATCTATTAATGTCAGAAACCTCCCTGAGTTCAGAAACTTGAATATGTTTTATGGCTGTCTCATAAACGGCTGGTAGCTAGATTCAATAACAATCTCGTTATCTTTTCATAAACATGATGTATTGTTGGATTAAATCTCACCATAACAAGTAGTAGTTTTGTTTGCACAAGCAGTGAACTATCATTTAAAATGTAATTTCCTGTAGTGTTAAGTCATATGTTTTCTGTTTGTGTAATTTTCTTTTACAAACCCAAACCCCTGTCTTATTAGAGAGTGAGCCTTGAGAGCAAGTTGCTGTCCATGTTTGTTTCTACGTTTGCAGGGGAGAGGAGAGTTGAGGTACTGAAGACTTACCGCCGGACTGGAGGTGAGACTATTTAAATCAAATATTCATTCAGTATTTCATAATGATTTATAGCAATCTATTAAACATGGTTGACGATCATCTTAGTTATATCAGAATAATACATTTATTTGTTATTGCGATTCCACCAGCTCAGATTTTTTTCGAATCAAATTAAATGAAATGCCGTCTGCGGATAAGTTAAGAAAATAAAACGTGACGCAACAATTTGTTGAAACATTAATAAATAAAGCTAATAACATTTTCAAAGTGATTAAATAATTCCTAGAATAAAATTCTGTCTTTTGTTTTCTTTAAATAATGGACGGACTAATCACAACGGTTTTTCCTTTGTGTTCAAATTAGTGTCCCAAAGTTTAAACAATTCAGCCATTTGGCCGGTGCTTCTTTAAGATACACGTCATCACTGAGCAGGTACCGGTTATGGCTTCTTGTCTACGGTTGAGGATTTGGGGACCTTGGGTTAGATGAAGAACCTTTGAGCTTACAGTCAAAGCCGATAACCAGCCACCCCCCACTGTTCAGACCGTCGGCCCAGATCCTCCCTCTGCTGCACGGCTTCCTCCAGCAGCAGCGAGACTCCTTTATTCAAAATGGATGACTGGGTTTCTACGACCGCCGGCCGCGAGGGCTCCATTACCACGGTTGTTTTGGAGAGCAAAGGAGCGGGGGATGAAACAACAAAACTCACTTTTGCTCTACGGTCCGGTGGAGATGTTGTGAAAAACTGCATTTTGGTTGTTGTGGTGTGATCTTACGGAAGACTTGTCGGGAGCCAGAGTCTCCTGATTGGGGTTTATTTGGGTGATTTGTGTCTGTAAGAAAAAAAGAAAGAAGTAAAATAAAGAATAATGTGGTGGTTGGCGGGTGGGTGGTCTGGGGGGCGAGCAGTTCAGCGAGCCAGTGATTGATCTCTTAGAAGCAATCAATGTAACCAACTTCCATATAACAGCTTGACGTCCGCCTCTGGGAAAAGCTCTTGTCCTATCTGCGCCAACGCAGACATGAGAGGACCGCACACGTCTGAAGCACAGTGCCTGCTGACCTGAAAGAGCAGCGCTGGGGGTCCAACCCTCAGCTTCATCAACGGCTCGCTGTTGGTTGGGATGATCCGTTTCTTTAGATTTGATTCTTTACCTAAAGGTTCAGGGTTCCAACCCTAATTGCTGCAGGTTAGCCTGTTGGCATCCCTGAGCAAACAAGCCCCTTCACTGGCTCTTGATGGCATGTCAAAAAAATAGGTGGATGAAAGCAAAATCACTAAATAGTCAAATGGTTTCTTGAATCCCCTCCTAGAAGAGAACAGAACGAAAGGACCCTCTCTCTCTCTCTCTCTCTCTCTCTCTCTCTCTCTCTCTCTCTCTCTCTCTCTCTCTCTCTCTCTCTCTCTCTCTCTCTCTCTCTCTCGCTCTCTCTCTCTGTACCCCCTTCTCTCCCTCTCTTTATCGTACATCGTGTCACTCTGCCAATATTTAATTCACTGTGTTCGCAGGCTTACATGTTGCTGTGTAGTGATTTAGCATCGTCTTCTCACCCCACGTATCAGCTCATGGCACGAGGGCACACACACACACACACACACACACAAACATGCTTACAGTTAGCCTCTACGCTGATTAACACACTGAGGTAAAACATTAGCCTTAAACCGTCGCATACTGCAAATCCTTTTGATGTCAGCGGCTACGCTATGTGCTACGTCTGCATCCAGGGAAAGATGCGTTAGAAAGTGGCATTAGCAGGCTAACTCTACCATACCGCGACACCATTTATCTGCTGAATGTTGCCTTTGATGATGGAAACATTTGATGTTCCCTCAAAAGGAACACATTCTAGTGTTTGTTGGAGGAGAATTATTTAAATAAAAGCCTCCTTCCATTTTCCTGTGAAGACGAAAAGGTACATTATGTCCTAATATGCTTTTAAAAGACGTCACAGCAGGGGGGGAAATGGAGCTGCTCTTCCACCGGCCTGGGCGCCCAGAGAGCAGAGTGTGCTGCCCCTCTTTTTACTAGGAGGTGCCGACACAGTGCAACGCCTTGGGACTCCTCGGCTCCTCTCCTCTTCTACCCACAATCACTGCTCCATTTCCCTCCAAGATCTCAGTTCTAACGCCAGTGTCTCAAATGCCATTGGGCCCCCAATAGTACAAGATATACCAGCACCACCACTATCTGCCTGGGTTATAAATTGACTTGCAGTGTGCCGCGCGGAGACGGAGAGCGAGAGAGAGATAGAGAGCATGAGAGGGAAAGAGACGAGGGTGGTAGAGGGTGGGGGGGGGACTGAGATAGAGAAACAGAGAATGAGAGAGCAAGAGAGAGCGAGCACAGAGAAGTGAGTTCCTAGATGTAAGAGACAAGTGTGGGAGGCCTATGATGAAAAAATAATGATTCTAGTTACATTCTATTACCCCAAAATATGGACGATCGCAATGAGCTCCCCCTTGCTTCATTTCTACTCAATATCCCCATCATCAAGGCGGTGCATGGGGGTGCTGCCTTGACACTCTGTCATGGAATACATAACGGCTATATATATTGAACTTTAACGATCCAATATAAGGCAGGAGCCGGCGGGGTGTTGCGAGGGGATAGTTTACCTTATGCAAGCCAGCGGTGGATAAAGGCAATGCCGCCGAGGTTTCATCAGCGCTGTGTACACATAAATGGAAGCTATTTTCAGTTAGTGATTGTGTCCCCAGATGTATGTGCCTTTCCCATTCCCCACCTTTTCTGTGCATTTGCTTTGAAAGCCCGCACGCACGGACACATAATCAAACGTGCACGCTCGCCGGCACACACACGCGTCTCAGTGTAAATATTCAGTGCACTCTCATGTAGTGTTCCAACATGTATGCATGGATCACAGTGTACTCTCTTCTGGTCAACTGAACTCTCCCACCTCCCTATAGCCGCTTTCATCACCCCTCCCTCCCATTCCTCCTGCTCGTTTCCCTCCAGCCTCCCACATGCTCTTCATCTCTCTCTCTCTTCCTCTCAACCCCATTCTCCCACAATTGCTTGCTCTCTCTCTCTCTCTCTCTCTCCCTTTCTCGCTCTCTCTCTCTCCACCTCTCTGTCTCTCTTTCCCTCCCACTCTCTTCCTTCCTGCACAGTCGCTGTGTGAAGCACCATATTGTAATTGTGCTGAATAGGCAAGCCATGAATTGAGCCTGGAAAGTAGAATTTCAGCCGTGTGCTTTATCAACGTCAAACAGGTACCGCCAACACCAGGAGGCTCCCGCCGCCAAATAAGAGCAAGAAAACAAAACGCTCAGAAAGTTTAGTTCTTTTTTTTGGTAAATGGAATTGCTGCCACAAGTTAACAAAACGCAAGGCGCCAGGCGCTGCAGGAATAGCGGGCGTTTGTGTTTGAGTTCTCCTGAGGGAACTTGACTTTAACATACACACACCTTTACACAGCATGGACACACGCACAGACATACACACACATACACTTATATACACACCTACACACACACTTACACATACAGCTCTTGTGCACTATGAACACTGGAAGTCTGAGTGTATCTTAAAGGTACAATATGTAACGTTGACACTAAGCTTTTTAAATGGGTGCTGCAAATTCTCCATATTGAAGAGAGTTGTCCCCATCCATCCCCTCCCCGACGTTTTTTTTCATTATGTGCTTTAAGCTCTCTCCGGCTAAGAAATGCCATCCCAAAATTCACCAGTGTTTTCGCATGGCTCTGGTCATGGAACTTTTTTGAAAGAGTAAAAGGCTTTCCGTGTCAGGTAGAACACGGTCTCGGTTGATCCAGTTGGTCTGCTTGCTTCCATGGCTGGATCCATGCTCGTATGCCAAATAGTGTCATATCTGGCAACCCGGGTCCTTGAAGAGTAGTATATCCTATTTGAATGAGTACATTACATGTACAACATATATCTCCTTTAAAATAACAACAAAAACTAGAAAATGCATTTCCTGCAGAAAATGCAGTGAGTGCTGAAATGCAAAGGGAGGTTGAAAGTATCTTTGAATAAAGACACATAGATTAAGGCGTAAAGAAATGTTAAATGGCTTAAATCAAGTGAAGGGATTTGACCAAAAGTTCTAAAAGTCTAGATCGAGTAAACAATGTAAACATGAATACCATTTAAGAAATTGTAAACGGTTGGCAACAAATAAAGTGACAGGTGAATGAAAA
>NC_044057.1:551838-624338 GCF_902167405.1 Gadus morhua
CGGGAGGTTCCTGTGTGTGATCGAGTGGGTGTGTGTGTGTGTGTGTGTGTGTATGTGTGTTTGTGTGTGTGTTTGTGTATATGTGTGTGTGTGTGTGTGTGTGTGTGTGTGTGTGTGTGTGTGTGTGTGTGTGTGTGTGTGTGTGTATGTGTGTACGTATGTTAAGACCATGTTTGTGTCAAAGAAGAAAATAAGAGCCCACACCTTTAGATGGGATATGAATTTTGATTTTGGTGTTGTGATTGAACCAGATTTGGGGATGTGTAGTTGGATACACTATGCTATGGTACACCTGAAGCTATACAGTGAAACTGTGATCTAGTTGAAAAAGGGTGTGGGGAGAGAAGTATGAGTTAACAGGGCTGGGAGATGTGTAGCAGGATTTGGGATCCAGACAAAGGGCCATCTTAAAGATGATAGAGACAGACAGAGAGCTGTGACACATTCAAACATTACCTCAATGTTCTTGAATTTTTGGAATTGGAAATCTTCACAGTCCTACCCCGTTAACCTCCCAATCACCCTCCATATCTTCCCTCATGAGACGCCTCCTACAAACACTGTTACTATGGCAACCCTAACTGAGATGGGGTGGTGATGCTGATGGAGGGGGAGGTAGCTTCAGTAGACAACCATTGCATCTCATCTTCAGAGACCTACATTAGACTGTAAGTGTAGGAAGTAGTTTAGGAAGTACACTACAACTCGAGATGTTCTGCACCTCTCCTGGACCAACCCTCATTCCCCCAACCCTGCCCACCAGCACACATCCCCCCCACCCACACACAACCACCACCTCCTCTCATCCACACCAGCCATTCACCACCGCACCCTCCTAACACCACACACCAACCCACCCAGCGTTAGTCAGCCACGAAAAGGCTCCATCCCTGGATCATCATTAAATACAACCACCAGCTCTGGGATGGTGCATTGTCTCGCTGCCTCCTAGTAGGTGGTGTTTACGTGTGTGTGTGTGTGTGTGTGTGTGTGTGTGTGTGTGTGTGTGTGTGTGTGTGTCTGTCTGTCTGTGTTTGTGTGTTTGTACCACTTGCTGTTCTATGACTAATTCAGACACCGAAGATACTTTCTAAAACACAATTATTGCCAAACTTATTGAATCAACGCTGCATATTAAGACATATTAAGAGCAGGTGTGGATAATTATACTTGTGTGGATAATTATATTTCTTGCTTTACTTTTTCTATATTTTTTTATTGTTTCTTTTTTATTATTTCCAGAGTTTAATGAGTCCTTCCTGCTTGGCTGATTAGCTTAGTTAACACCATCAGTACAGGTAATGTTCAAAGCAATATTGTGTAAGCGTAAAGATATATTGGCTAACATCTACAGTCGGCCTATCTATCAGTGGGTGGATGGTCCAGAAGCCTTTGAGATTTGAAATGTATTTCATAATGCAACTTCTCCAGGTGCTCTCTCTAGGCATGGGCGCGCCGAACATTAAAGGGCCTCTCTTTCACCACCTAGGGGTCTGTCTCCATACTTTTCCCTGCTGCTCTAGCTGCAGCGCGCTCCTTCCAGCCACTACAAAGCTGGGACCCCCCCCCCCCCCCCCGATACCTGGCCTGCCCTACCGCCCAAAGCTACCCTAGAGGGTGAAAAGAATAAACCCCCATGATGCACTTCTCCGCCTCCCCCACCACCTCAGGCGCCTGATGGAAAGGCAGGCAGAGAGTCTCGACAGAGACAAGGGACGAGGGTCGAAGGGTCGACGGGATGAGGTGCGGAGCGTGGAGCGGAGGACGAGGTTGTGTGCTGGAAAGTGATAGCGTGTGTGTGTGTGTGGGGGGGGACAAAATGACAAGGAGATGAGGGGAGGCGAGGTCAGTGATTGGCCGGGAGAGATGCCATCATCTGGGTTTGACTCACAGGAGTGTCTGTCAGGCGGGCTGTTCAGCGGATCCTTACAGCAGATAAAGGAACAATAGAGAGCGGAACAGATTGGGCGGGCGGCCCAGCTCTCCGGGCTGCTGCCTGGTTCTGCTCAGCCAAGCTCGGCCCAGCAGCCCACAAGACGCTCCTGACAGCGTCGGGATTTCTGTGGTTTATTTATTTATTTGTTTTGACAAAGTCCTTGCGTGCCATCACTCACCGCTCGGTGCCAAGTTTGAAAAAGAAAGCTTTTGCAAGTTTACCGCTGTCTAACCCTCGGATGAATCGATGAGAAATGGATTAAAATAAAAAAATGTCTATGACCTTAAGAGTTTGAGACGACTGCTTGGGAAACATTTATTATATTTGAACGTAAAAAATGAAACAGAAAAAGCCCTTGGCCACTGAAATGAATAATTATGTAAAATATCAAAACATCCATTTTCAGGCACAGTAAACGCCTTTATCTCTTACTCTCCCCATAGACACTATGAGTAATGACGGTAGCCATTTTGTTTTGTGCAGCACTGAAGCCAGTTCAGTGATGAGGCGCTATTAGATAGTACTGTTCCCAGGGAGATGAAATAAAACAGCTAAAATAATCTCTAAAATATGTGATTTTCTACCATTAGGGGTAATGCCATTGGCAATTATCCCAGGGAAAAGGAATCACTCTGCAAGTGTTCAGTGCATACACTACGGCTTGTATCAATTATTTAAGATAGCATAGCTCTGTAAGTCCTCAAATACTATTTATTCAGATATATTTAGTAATTCAGCAGACCCTTTAATCCAATACAGTTAATTGTATATACATTCATTTGTGAGCAGGAAGGTGTTATTATTTCGTCATATGAGCCTACACTCTTGCAGATTCTAAATGACATAGGAAAGAAACTACGTTACCCACAACCACCTGTGCTGTCATCGCTTTGCCACCAGATGTTCAGATTGCTCCTCAACATTCTGATTGAACTCTTCCTCCAGAAACACTTGAGCGTTTATTTCCATAATCATTGACAAGAAAAACTGAAGATTGTGAAGAAGAGTTGAAGTAGTGTGGGAAGTAACTCCTCTGAAAGTTTAATCTTGTGGAAAATACATTGAATACTAAGCAAGTATTTTCTGAAGATATCTACACTTTGGGGGGATTTCTGGAGCCCTACAAGATGTAACAGATCCCAAGATAAACGTGAGTAACTAACGCTCTTGTATTCAGCTTGTTTGTTTGGGCTTTATATAGTGCGGCATGGATAAAAAGTTGTTTGTAAACTGTGTTCGTCCATAATTGCCTGGATTTTCTTGTTGTTTAATTTCTCTCTTTGTGTTGACGTGGTTCGGGTGTTGCATATGCATGAATGCTATATGCCACCAATGTGAGTGTGATGTCACTTAAACGGAAGATTTTCAAAAGGCGTGTGATGGCTAGTCACACACACACACCTGGTGGCATAACATTCCACCTTTAATATATCTTTGTGCAGGCTTTTCGTTCCTTTATTACCCTCTGGGATCGTGGTGGTGAAGCCATGGCCTTAGGTTGACGCAATGCGTGCATGAGGCCATGTATGTACTGTTGTTTTGTGCTGCATGTGGCTGACTGACTGCCTGCTGTTTAGTACGCCGGTCATTTGTTTTGCCGTCTCTTGTGAGGTTTGCATTTATCACCCAATCACTCCAGATGGAGTCACCCCCATTCCGCACACACATACACCAGTACCTGTACCATTACCCTGCCGTGGAGGTGACGCGCTAAAGACAGATGGAGGGGATGATTCACCTTTTAGTTGAACAGGAAAAGTAACACACACAAAACTGTAATGTAGGCTAGCGAAGAATGAGACCCGACAGACGGAGCAGAGATCTAGTTGAATACGAATCGCTATTAAGTGTGTGTGTGTGTGTGTGTGTGTGTGTGTGTGTGTGTGTGTGTGTGTGTGTGGAAGATGTGTATATATATTATATTATAGCATAATATAAGAGCGCAGCAGCTAGCCTGCAGTGAAATGCATCAAGTGCTGCCTTCAGATTCAACCACAGCTCAGGAACTTCCATTCTATTTCTCTTGAAGAAAGACACGCTGCCCAGTGTTTGGCCAAATCTCTGCTCATTTAAAAAAATATTGTGTGCATCATTGCGATGGCAGCTGCTAGGGCTAAACAGCCAAAATTGTAATAGAAAATGTTGTTGTCTCCGTTGCTTTTATTTATATATTTATTTGCGCTGCGACACCTATCTATCTATCTATCTATCTATCTATCTATCTATCTATCTATCTATCTATCTATCTATCTATCTATCTATCTATCTATCTATCTATCTATCTATAGGCCTAACTCATACATTTATTATCTCTCTCTCTCTCTCTCAATGGTATGCTCAAAATGGAGGGTGGCTATGTAGCGTGCTTAGTTAGCATGCTGTTTGAGTGCTTGCACACGTGAGAGACGAGGGGTGGAGCGTGTGGCCGCATACACTGTGGATAATCCGTGCATGAACATCAGTATTATCAAAGAGAGTAAAGATCTGTGTTCCCCTCCGCTAGACTCCTCCTAATGCCCAGGGTCCCTGCCCAGGTTACCTCTCCACAGACCCGCTCTGTTTCTCTTTCTATCTCTCCCTCACCACTCTTCACAGACTAAGACCTCTCTCTCCCACCCTCAAGATATCAGGTTCTCTCTCCCAGCCCCACCCTCAGATATCAAGTCTGAAAGTTAGCCCCCAGCTCCCTGCTCTAATTACCAACCGAGAAGCCATAGATCCCATCGTGTTCTCTGAGGTGAGGTGTCGTGACGCAAAGGTCAAGCCGTGACTTAATTAGCGCGGTACGCGACAGGGTTTCCACGCTAACCCCCGCCGGTGACATCACGCATGACGTCCCGACACGATTTAGAAGGGTGAGGACGGGGTGTCATCCCTTTTGAGAGAGAGAGAGAGAGAGAGAGAGAGAGAGAGAGAGAGAGAGAGAGAGAGAGAGAGAGAGAGAGAGAGAGAGAGAGAGAGAGAGAGAGAGAGAGAGAGAGAGAGAGAGAGAGAGAGAGAGAGAGAGAGAGAGAGAGAGAGAGAGAGAGAGAGAGAGTCCCTTTAGCTCTATATGAGCAGAGCTTTGTGTTTCCTTTGGAGAGTTTTGAATGACCCTCGTTTTAGCAAAACCAAAGTTCTTGTCTGTGGCCGGATCTCACTCATTCTTGTTGCATAGATACAACATTTCAGAGGTGCAGGACACCTGTCTAATGGCCGTATGAACCTTGGGAAGTTCATGGATGCGACCACATCGTTTGTCATTGCGTTGCACATAAAGGCATTCCTTTTTTCCAGCTCTTGTATGCAAGACATTTGTAATTGTTTGTTCCAACTATGATTTCATTTTATACAGTGGGCAATTGTACCTCAGTCAAATCTCCCAGCACCCTGCCTGCAGTATCACTTTGCCTCCCATTGGAGGCGTGACTAAAATGTTTGGGGAAACTTTTGCCCTATTGCCGAAACAAATAGCTGCTGTTCTCTTCCGAAAGCTCTGAGGTTTATGCATGATTTTTTTTCTAATTAAACGAAATTAAATGAAATCAAATGTTTATTCAATGTTTTAGGGTTCTCCCCAGGATTTTGTTTTCCGTGGTGGATAGTTAGTTGCAGCCATAAATGCAAAAGGTTGCGCCGAGCGGGGGGGTTAATGGTTTTAATAAAGAAGGGTTTTAATAATGATCGTATTTAGAAGCTATTTCAATGTTTAAATGAAGGCAAACGATACCAAAATGCTCTACCTACTAATGATAACAGGTTAGCTTCCTCTTCATCAATAGGCAAATTTCATATCTATATTTTTTTACCCAAAGTAAATCGAGTGTGTATCCAAACTGTAAGGGCTGTAATATGCACTCCTGGTACCAAAAGATAGATAACACCTTTGAGATCGGTGTGCAAGGGAAAAAAACAACGTGAATATTACTTGGTTAGAGAGGATGCAGCTAGGACACAGCATAAGTGGAAGAATTAATTTAGCCAGAAATACATTTCTTGTTTTAGATTGGATATCAGTTGAGTCACTGGGTCAATATTTAATGCCAAGGAAGGGAAGTGGAGCAAAGAGAGGGCGGTTTGAGGAGAGGGAGGCTTATGCAAACTGTAAATCAAAATAAATCAAATTCAAACCAATGCAAATTTGGCAATATCAACTTGTTTAACACAAACAGCTATATATCTTGAGAACCCAATGTAAGATTTTGACCCTTGACCCCTTTGTTTCAAGGTCAGGGTGAATGGAATGGAATGACGACCAAGACATTTATTCGCAGATACCTGATGGCGATGAACATTTCCTCTGAAACCCTCTTTTTAGCAACTATACATTGATTGTTAACACCATGTTTATTTGCAAAACAGTGCCCCGATCAATTGTTGGTGGTTTTATGCAATCAAAACAACAAAATTAAGACATAACTTGTGGTTGTAAATAGAAGGTTGTTGTGTTTTCTTTCTCTTTCGGTGAGTTTCAGTCACAGAATGATATGATTTGGACTGTTGAAATCAGTTGAGTCTCAGCTCTCATATATTGTGCAATGTTTCGTAATGGTATATCGTTTTTGTGTAGACTAAGTCATGTGAAAAGAATTGCTTTTGTCATGAAATATATAACTATTTTTGCTACATTCTTCAAATTTTGTTTTGGGTTGGAAATTGCATTCGCTAACACTGGTTATGATGGACTAAAAGTTGAGAATCAAATCTTTCTAGGGGTGTCTCATGGGGGTGTTGTCTTTATCATGTTTTGAAATAACCTTACACGTCTTTGCAAATGGGGGTGAGAGGCCAGACCCAGATATGGGTATTTTTGGGATGAAGAGGCTTAATAAACATAGATTGAACAAGCAGCGTTACTTTTTCCGTACCTTGCTATATGTCACCCAAAAAAGCCCCTGTATGTTTTTTCATTTGGGGAAAAATAACACTTTTGATGCCATGCATTTCATCAAACTTTGCACAATGTTCCAACACCTTATTTAAGCTCTTCTAAGCTGTGTGTCTTCTTACAATCTGAGGCTGCATTGAAGCCCTCTACTGTAACTGAGGACTTGACAGACTCAGACTGATGAGTGGATTCGAAAACCATTGATCTTACCTCACCTTGTAGTTAACCACTTTATAAATAAAAATATATAAAAATTAGATATTGCAGCAGTGGCCTGTGATTCCAACAGGACTTTTTAGCTGTATAGCAACACACAAAGATAGCAGAACATATATATTGCTAAATGATCTCCGCACTCAAAACAAATTAGTTGTTAAAGTAAAAGTACTTGCGTTTGACACATTACAGCTTTTTCAATGTAGCCACATAAATATTGTCAGCTGATCCTGTGTCTCAAGATTTTCAAAATATTTGTGTCTTTTTTATTCTTATTTTATATGGTTCCATACTGCCTCATTTATTAGTCATTGCTTATTCAAAAGTAGTGAGAGTATGATTGATTATGTGCAGAGGCAATGTTTTTATACATAGGACAAGACACTTATTTATATCTATAGAAAAGTATATTCATTAAACATTGTTTTGCAAATTGCAGCTCGTTCAGTTGATTTTTGGACACATCAGCTCTTGTCACTTGTAGTATAGAACTGGCCCTGTAAGGTCAAAGACATTGCATTCGGATGAGTAAGAATAACCATAATTTGCCATCTCTAGACCACAGCCGTACAACCATTTAATCAGAGATAACAGAAGCGTATCAAAGTTCTGCTATTACAGTGTGCTGATATATATTCCTCATTAAAAAAAATATATTCACCTTCTGTTCAATGCTACAGGACTTGAGTGTGAAGTTTTTCGTACTATGATTCAGATAACACAAACCAAATGGTGCTTACCTGTCCAGTAGAACACTTTTGAGATTGGTGTATCTCTTGTCCTAGCTCCTTGCGAAGCTCTCCATCTTGAGATCGAAACACCAATGTTTACTCTTGTATCTCTTCTCTGGTCAGATAATCTTCTTCGGTCATTTGATTCACCCATACGTTTGCGCTTCACACTGGAAGAAATAATCGTGTTCCATCCCGAGTGAGCAATAAAAACAATAGAATGAAAAAAAACTTGGATAGAGTGGATAGCTTTCTAGTTCGGCAACTTCATTTCCTCTCTATGTTTCCCCTATTTCCCGAATTCTGGTTGTTATGGGGAAATTACGCCATCAAGGCTCTTTATTTAGCTTTTAAGTCTGATTAGTGTGACCACACTGTAATCATATCCCATTTTTCAAAACGGTATCCATCTTTATGAAGTGGGTTGGGAGTCTTCCGTCCTTTAACCCTGAACGTAACGGGAACTTATATGTCTTTACCCTGCACGAGGAAAGACTCCCTGAACAGAAGCGCTAAAGAATATGCTGATGGGAGGATTCTTTTAGGAGTATTTATTTTAATGAAATAATACATTATAAATGAGCCACGGCTGCACTGAGCCAGTAGTGCCAGCAGCTTGAGGTGCACGGCAAACACTCTTAAACACCGCCGAGGGAGGGCAACCGTCCAATCCCCTGTACTCCCTGTTCATTCCCTGTAAAGAAATGTACAGACTGCATGAACAATGCTATGTATCATGCACCTCATATATTGTATTTAGTTTATTTTCACTTAAATTTGTATTATTGGCCTGTTCCGTGAAACCAAAACTTCCCTAATATCCTGTTACTGAGAATGTATGTTTTAGGGGGGAGGGGGACAGAAACAAAATGAGAAACTAGGTTCACGTCCCCGGCAAGTGTATGCAAAATATCTCAGTTTACATTTGGATTCGTACAATTGGTTCAGCAGTTCCCTGTGAGAGGACGAGCCACTGATGTAAACAAGGAGATGTTCCACTGCACATGTTTCAGTTTAGTATTATTTTAGTGTGAACAGGAGTAAACTCAGCCCTTCTGCACACACAAGCACACACACATGCACGCAGACACAAGCGCGCACCCACACACACACGGATCAGTATAGTATCCCAGTTTCTTGCTCAGTCTTTCACGATTACATTTACATCCCGGGACAGACTCTCCCCCTCTCACACTCTCCTCTCCCCCCCTCCCCCTTAACGGTTCCCTTAAGTGTGATTCAAACTGAGGGCTGCAGTAAATTCAAAGAGCAAACCAATAATATTAACCAAATTAAACACTAAATTTGAACGTGTCTTCCTGTTCACAGCCTTTTTTTTTTTTTTTTTTTGTAATTATTTTATATTTTTCAAAGCCTCGATATTAGGTCTACTTTCCGTCCTGTCAACCCGTTTCCGGGAGGCAATTTAATACTCAGTGAACTTTTCTGTTGTAAAGCTGTCTTGGGAATTGGTACCTCAATCTTGGGATGTGGATTGCGGCGGATCCGTGCCTGCGGATCGGGGTCGGGGAGGTGTTGGTGGGGCCGATTAGTGGAGTAAAGTGTTTGCCGGGACGTGGGCTTTTCCCCCCCTCGGCTGATACGGTAAGAAGGGAGTTTACCTTCTGCTAGGGGGGCGGGAGAGCCAACCGATGTCAAGTTGAAGTGACGACAGTAGCCAGGCAACTACTGTGTCTCCTTGAACTGAAACCAGGAGGTGTCAAAACACTTATTAACAATAGGGCGTGTGTGTGTGTGTGTGTGTGTGTGTGTGTGTGTGTGTGTGTGTGTGTGTGTGTGTGTGTGTGTGTGTGTGTGTGTGTGTGTGTGTGTGTGTGTGTGTGTGTGTGTGTGTGTGTGTGTGTGGTAGGCCTACTTCCTCCCCAAGAAAGGCAGAGAGAGAACAGAAAGGCCTCACTAAAATCTTAGCTGATGTAAATCCCATTGAATTTCTAATAACAAAACCTTATTCCCATCTGGGATTTGTATAGTACATCTCATCTTAACATTTGATGAAAAAAACAGTACAATGACAACAGGAGCACAAGCAGACTAGCATAATATGTGGAACAAATCTAGTGCCACAGTCCTTGCATTATGCTGCTGTGCTGATGCACACAGTGCATGGACAACAGGATTTTCACCATGTACCAATCCTGACATGCCTGCCACAAACCTTTCGACCAGCATGCCAGCATAGTACCACAGCAGTACATGCAACATTAAGGCCAACATACTGACACACGCACTGTTTTACGGAGCTGTACTATCGGCCTACACCATTCCACATCTATTTCAAGAATGAGGCAATATCACTGACTCTAAATAATGTTCAATATGTATTCAATGACCAACTCTGACGCGGCCGTGTCTGTCCCCGGCAGTGATAAAAACAGATCCCTAGCATTTTTTCTGCTAAGAGAGTAGGTGTTAATAAAATATCGCAGCTAAAGAACCTTGTGTCCGACGTGACGTTGGCAGAAAAGCTAAATGTACCATCTGTGTGGGAGAAATACATAAGTGCTGAAAAAGAAAAGGATTGAGTCCGAGCTAGAGGACCTATCCATTATTAATCTTCAATAAAACGGTGGCAATATGAGGAAAATCACACTGGGAGCATCAGAGACCAAAAGTTACGGCATAGAGCAACAATCTCAGGCGACTTCGGTCACATTCATCCTAAATGACGGGATCTAATTTCTCTCTCTTTCTCTATCTGGTCCCCCGCCAACTCCCACTTTCCCTTTCTCTCTATTCTTTCCTTCTGAATCAGCGCTTTCTCTTTCCTCCTTCTCGACGTGCATTGGTTTTTTTGTGCAGTGGCAGCGTTTTCGGATTCAGTAAATTCTTTGTATGTTTGATTCGGGTTGGTGGACGCGTGGGTGTGAGGGTTAGTTGACATAAAAGAAGCGGGGATAAGATTTGAATCTCCTTTTCTGACTTGACTCGTATCCGATAAATCTACATGGTGGATAGAGCACCGAACACTGAAGAGCAAATGCGACAATGACATTAATTAGTGTCAAATTTAGGGTCTCCTTCATGTGTTATGGGTGACATAAAACATTGTTAGTAAAGCGATATTTTGCCATTTGTAACCATCGTTATTAGCATACTTGGTGTAGAGTCAACATTTTACTGGGTAAATATGGTTTATCTGAAGCTATTGAACTTTTGTTTACCCATCCATGTCAATAGCCAATGCAAACCAAATCAGTGACTTATTAACGTGAAATTAATCTTTATCCATAGTTGTTTTAGTTGTAGGCATGCAATGTCATCATTTGTGCTATATACGAGCTGAGACTTGGGTTTTGCTACATTTTATTCTTTACCTATGTGGGATCTAGAGTAATAATAACTTCATGGGGTCCACTCTACAGCTGAAACTTGTTTTATTAAAGACCTGGCTGCAGTGTGATGAACTTATTGCATTGTTATATTGCTCTGGTAACACAGGCATTCACTCTTCCTTTCATTATCTCTCTCTCTCTTTCTCTCTCAAACACGCACACACACATGCACCCACACACGCACACACACACACACACACTTACCCGCTCTCCAGCCTTGTAGCGACTTTTTTTAATTAATGTTATCGTTTTTGTGGATCTCTTTGTTGATCTGCTATTTGTCACAATGTTATTCCTCATGTCATTTAGAGCTGATAATCAGATGCCGACATCTTCTCCGCCCCATCGATGCTGTTTTTGTTTGTTTGGAGATATTTTGACACCATGATTATCTTGACTTGAGTAATTAACGCTCATCTCAGTAGTTTTTTGGTCTTCTTCAAACATTTAAATAACCCCCCCCCCCCCCCCCCCCCCCCAAGTGATTACTTACTCAACTCACCTTATTTTGTTAATTTTCATCTCCGCATGAACCCAACTGCTCCCTCATAATGATACTCATGAATACGATTCATAATTTAGCTGAAACGTTGGCCGTTAGCATCAGCAGTGATTTCCTGGGTCTCGTGGCGAGGTCCAGTTAAAATGAGTTTAATAACCTGCTCGCGCTAATAGAGGCTTACTGGGTAAACCGATACCCTGGGCGCCATTTTCAAATTGAAATACCGTGGTAATAAAAAACCAATCACAGCATAGAAGGGAAAAAAAACAATGAACCTGAGAAAGTGGAATGAGACAATTAGAACGGGTCAAATAAATACCCTGGAAGTAGAGGGGGGAGAGAGGGGGGGGGGGGGTTGTGGTGGGGGGAAGATGGAGGATTTCAAGCCCGGGTGACGAGACCCCCCCCCTCCCCCCAAAGATGATTTTATGTCAGGATGCATCAAATAACAAAAAGGAAGCTAATGGATGAAAAACATCCAACATGTAGGAAATAAAATTGGCATGCGGAGAGAGGCAGAGTTGGAGAGAGAGAAGGGGATGAGGAAGGGAGGAGGGGTTGGAGAGAACTGTGATACGTGGAGGATGGCTGGTTATGAGGCTTATGAAAAAAAGAAGTGCAGGATGGAAAGAGCAGAAGGGAGCGATGGAGTGGGAGATGGAAAGAGAGCGGAGGAGAACGCAGGGCAAGATTGATGGAAATCTGACGTTTCATTAAAGCTGACGTAGCGAGCTGCATGGAGACAGCCCACACATCGCCATCCTGCCCACCCCTGCACCACTCAGAGGTTCCATGTAATGTGTGTGTGTGTGTGGGTGTGTCTGTGTGTGTGGGACACAGACACACACAGAAAGACATACAATGAGTGTGTGAGAGGTCATGAGTGTGTAATGTGATATCGTGTGAGAGGAAGTTTGTGCGTGTTTAAATTGTATTTCGATAAAGATGCCAAATGTCCACGATTGCGATATTGTGTGTGAGAGAAAAATCTTGTGTGTTTAAAAAAATGTGCTTATATTCCCAAACTTTCATTTTCATTACATTTTCACAGCGAAGCTTACATCAGTGTGGTTGTGTGTATGTTTGCATGCATGTGTGGCCATGCGAGTGCGTTCATCTGATTGGGCATGTGTCTGCATTCTGTCACTATATCTGTATGTTCAGTGACTTCATGGTGCACAACTGGAAAAGGAGGAGGGTTCCAGGGGTAGGGTGATGAGCAGCTTGTGTCTCCGCCTTAGCTGCTGCTGCGTGTTGTCGCTGCTAACCATTTAGCTAGGCTAACCATTTAGCTAGGCTAACCACATGCTGGAATGTCACACACACACACACACATGCTCATACACACACTGCATGGACAGACTCACTGGCACACACACACACACACACACACACACACACACACACACACACACACACACACACACACACACACACACACACACACACACACACACTTAGTTAATTACTTACGTACACACATAACTCCCAACACACACACACACACACACACACACACACACACACACACACACACACACACACACACACACACACACACACACACACACACTACAAATTTCCAACACAGGCATACATAACCCTGGCCCCCAAATGTGGTCCCTAGAATGATGGATTAACGTGTTGTGTGTGATTAAGGAAGAGTCAGACAGCAAGTCATGGTAGTTTACGTCTGTAATAAAACATGAGCGGAATAATATAGATGGACATGAAGAGAGGTGGAAGACGTATGGATTGGACTGGACAGTGTTTGTTTTTGTGTGTGTGTGTGTGTGTGCGTGTCTATTTTTGCCAACACTTCTTTTAATAAAACACGTTTTGGATCTTCAAGTCCCCAGCCTTCAGGCTTAACGTTATTCATAAAAAATCTAAAGGTATATAGCCTGCATGTAGCAACATAGCACGTTAGCTGCACTTCTTATTAGGGGTGGGAAAAATAATCGATTCTTCGATGCATCGCGATTCTCGCTAGAACGATTCTGTCTCGATGCAGATCAATTAATAATCTGAATTAAAAAGATTTGCCTGCTGCAACATTCTGTTCGCCACAGAGGGATCATTTTTGTAATTTTAAAATTATTGAATTTATCTTCAGTGTGTATTGGCCAATCTGATTAGTCTTAAGTTGACACGATTGCGTTTCAGCCTACGCATACTATGCGCGCAAACTCACAGCCAGACACAATAAATCCTTCTAATTCAAGAGCAGCTTTTCCTTTAATGACATAGAAAAGAAAGATTAGAAAGATTATAAAACTGAAACCTATTTTTTGCATGATTCCAAATTGTGTTAGAATGCAAGCTCCATTGATTATTGCATTTCATAGAAAGTCATATTTGTGACAAAAACTTTCTCTCTTATGAAATATTAGATAAGTTAATTCATCTGTTGATGTCTTTAATGATCATCACAAAAGTAGAGTAGCAAATCCAGTATATTTTTGAAAATCACCCATGGAAATGTACATTAAAAAAATTGCTGCATCAGAATCGAATCGTTGACCTCATAATCGGAATTGAATCGTGAGGTGCCAAGAGATTCCCACCCCTACTTCCTATGAACATGCTTACGACTGATAGGTGAGTGTCTGAGATCTGTTGCAACAGCCCAAGATCATCAAGAATACATGAAAAACAAGATCTTTATAAGATACACAGTATATATCCCAGCACTGAAACCCAGTCATACGTAAATATAAGATATTTAATTCTACAGTTGAAATAACACTAGTGTTCTCTACTACGTTGAGATAAGCTCTGAACCAGCTCTCTGTGAGATGTGTGCTCAGCCATCAGCCCTCTGGCACTCTGTACTCGTCCCTCACGGAGGACCGCGGTAGGTTCATGCCTAACGTATAAACTGTTACTTCCACATTATCCATCCCTGCTAGTTCTCTCTGCAGATATTGTTTTGTTCAGCCATTAAGGATGCTGAATCAGTCCACCCTGAGTTAGTTTATAGTGCTGTTGGGGTGGAATTGCCTATCAAATGTTTCCTCAAATGATGACGTCAATCTTTAACTCTGATTTGCAACTTTGAAACGATTGTGTTTTATGGAGCATGTTCTGCTCTGTCAAACACAAGAATATGTTTTCTAAAATCGAATCATGGATGGAATATGCAGCCATGTGCAGCCGTTTTTGGTTTTGACCGTTCAAAGAGTCAAAACAGTCAAATAAACCAGCTGAAGGCTGGCTTATTTGGCCCCTAAATTGAAATAAAGCAACTATTTATTTTTCACCATGGAAAAAAAAAAAAATCGGTACTAACAGTAGTGATTTGTGAAGAGAAAATATGTTGGTGATAAGAATGTTTTTCCCAGTATATTGTGTTTCGACGATTTGAATTGATTAATTCCAAAATAATAAAAAACATCCCATCAAACCGGAGCAGTGTGGACATTCATTTTTCTAAACGCAATCCATTAATTCAGGTTTTGGTGTTATCTGGTATCCTGCCCATCAAATCACTGGCACCACTGTATGAGGTGCAAAAATGAGTCATTAAGTTTTGTTTCGAATAACATTTGATACATTGCTTTCTTTGAATTGCACTATTTTTCTAATCAAAGAAAAAAGATTTCTTTGGAGAGTTATGCTCTCTTGACTGCATCTTGCATAATCCTCCAAGTCTGTTCCTTCTGCATCCATGTCTTTGAAATGGCAGACTACCAACTAAAGCATCTCTACAGGTTCATCCCTCCCAACCGCCTGCTTTATATCCCATCGTCATGTTCCGCTTCTTTTGTGCAGAAAAAGCGTGCCGATTTCTTTTCAGCTTCTAACAGTTTGTTGCCTTCTCTTTCTAACATGAGACATTTCATTTTGTTCGGTTATTTTCCTTTTTTATCTATTTTTTTATGGGCTTTAAGTTTATGTTTACATGAATGTGAAAGGCTGCCGGAAAGTGGGCAGAAGAGGGGGAATTGCCTGTAGAATCGAATTGCATATATATAAAACTGAAGCTGCAACCGGTTGCGAGAAGAATTGCTGCCTACTGGGTTCCCGCGCACGGGTATGTTGAGCGATCCCCAGGCCCAGGAGTAGTGCATACTTCCGTAATCCACCAGTGCTCAGTGGCCAAGCCTGGTATTGTAGTTGTTTAAGTGGGCTGTGGACGGGTCCCTCGATCATTGCGATTCACCATTTATTGATCCATTTATTCAAAAGATCCAAAGACAAAGAACGGGTGCTTTACGGTATAATCGTTATAATATTGTTAATAGTCTAATAAACATTTTACATTTGCTTGTTTAGCTATGTATGAGAGTTAACAATGTTGGTGTATTGCAATAATTTATGTGGGTAGGCTACTCCAACTTTGTTGTTGGTCGATATGTAACCATTTATTTGTATATAAATTATTGATTGCATTTTACATAAATAGTAAGTTTGAAGGAATCTGTTTCTTAAGCAATAACATTGAACTGTATTTTTTCTAGGCCTACATACATTTACTATGTTGTTGATGTTCTGTTATATGGAGCAATTTTTAATATTTATGAAGTCAACTTATACCTCCATGGTCTGTAAACAATGCGACTGCGCTCGCTCAAGTTCAAGTTTATTATAGCCATTTCAACAATATAGAAAATACAGTTGATAGGAATGTGTTTTGGTATGCTCACATGTATCACACAGCAACAATAACAACACAACAAGACAAGACAAAAAGCCAAAAACGGCACATAAATAAGGAGTACAACACTTGACACACGTAAAAAACACACAATGCATTGTTCGCAGAGAATAACAGCAGTAAAGTACAGTACAGTAGTGCTTTAAACTGCAAGTGAGGTAGACCATGAAGACGGTAAAGTGCTTAGTGCTTGTTCAAGTGGCGTATAGCTTGTAGATAGTTACTATCCCTAAAGCGTGATGTTTTACTTGTGATGCTTCTGTACCTCCTCCCTGATGGTAAGAGTGTGAATAAGTAGTGTGCTGGATGAGAGGGGTCAGAGATGATCTTCCTAGCTTTCCTGGAAATTCTGGTGTCATAGTGGGAGCCTATGGTAGGCAGACTACAGCCAATGATTTTAAAGGCCCTGCATACTACCCTCTCAAGCTGCTGTTTGTCCTGGCTGGTAGCACTACCATACCAGACAAGGATGGAGAAGGTGAGCACGCTTTCGATGGCTGCACGATAAAAATGGGTCATGCCTGCCTGACTTACCCCAAATTTCCTCAGCTGACGGAGGAAGTATAATCTCTGATGGGATTTGGAAATAATAAGACTGATGTTCTGGTTCCATGATAGGGACTGGTGGATAGTGGTGCCTAAGAGACGGAAGGAGGAGACCCACTCCACAACTTGGCCATTATTGGAGATGGGAAGGTGCTGGCCTGCCTTTTTCCTATAGTCAATGATGAGTTCTTTGGTTTTGGTTGTATATAGGATTAGGGTATTGTCTTCACACCACTGCACCAGCTGTTCAACCTCACTCTGGTAGGTAGATGCCTCCCCATCAGATATGAGGCCTATGACTGTTGTGTCATCTGCAAACTTTAGCATTTTGACATATGCAGAATTTGATGTACAATTGTTAGTGTAAAGAGAAAATAGTAGAGGTGTCAAGACACACCCTTGTCAGTGTTCAGAATCCTTGGTGATGACACATTATTCTGGATTTTAACACACTGTTTCCTACTGGACAGGAAGTTTAAGATCCACTGACAAAGTAGGGCATTAACTCCTACGGCCAGGAGAAAGTTGTACAGTTTGACAGGAATGATGGTATTAAAAGCCGAGCTAAAATCAATGAACAGTACACGGGCATAGGTGGACTTAGTGTTCAGATGTTGCTGAATGAAATGTGTGAAAAGTGAAACTGCATCGTCCACTCCCCTATTAGCCCTGTAGGCAAATTAGTTAGGGTCTAGCGTGATGCACGTCAAGTACCTACAGAATAGGCGCTCAAGTACCTTCATAACAACAGAAGTAAGTGCAACAGGCCTATAATCATTAAGACAGGTTATGTTTCTTTTCTTGGGCACTGGAATGCTCATAGCTGATTTAAAACATGCAGGTACCGTTGCTGTGTTAAGAGAACAGTTGAAGATGTAAGTGAGTATGGAAGCAACCTGGTCTGCACAACTCTTTAGTGTAGCTGGTGTCACACCATCAGGCCCTGCTGCTTTGTTGATTTTCTGATGCCGTAGCAGTCTACGGACATCATGCTCTGGGATGGAAAAGGGAGAGTGCCCATCCAACAGCGAGTGTGGGAGAGCACTTGTCTGGGCACCATTGTTCTCAAAACGGCAGAAAAAGTAATTAAGTCGCTCTGGCAGGGAGTCATCACAGTCAAGAACGTGATGTTTTGTCTTGTGTCAGTGATCGCCTGTAGGCCTTGCCAGACACCCTTAATGTTGTGATCTTGGAGTTTGTTTCAAGTTTGATTCTGTAGTTGGCTTTAGCTGTATTAACTGCTTTCCGGAGTTTGTATTTAAGAAGTATGTATTACTCTTTGTCCCCACATTTGAAAGCGTAATTTTTCTCCTTACACAGGCGCTTAACTTCCTTGTTGAACCAAGGCTTGGTTTGGTGTATCTGTAGATGGTAATAGTCTTGGTGGGGATGCACACAGACACGCAGAAATAGATGTAGGACATTACGCAGTCAGTGAAATTGTCTATCGTCCTGATTCTCAGGTTAGAAACATCCCAGTCAGTGATGTCAAAACAGTCTTGTAACATATCTATAGCCCCAAGAGAGCTCCTCTTGACCCACTTAGTCACTGGCTTAGATGTCTTAAGTCTCTGTCTGTATTTGGGAACAAGAAATATGATGTTGTGGTCAGACTCACCAATAGGGGCTCTGACTAGAGCCTGATACGCCTCCGTTATGGAGGAGTAGCAGTGGTCTAATGTTTTGTCCAGCCTGGTTGGGACACGAATCTGAGGCTTGTATCTGGGGAGAGTTTTCTGCATGGAGACGTGGTTGAAGTCACCAAGCACCAGGACAGTCGAGTCTGGGTTGGAGTTTTTCTACAGTGTGAACGTGGTCGGCTAGTTGTTGAGTGGCTGAGGCTGCCGCCGTGCTCGGTGGGATGTAGACCGCACACAGGATGATGGAGGAGATTTCCCTTGGAGAGTAGAAGGGGATGCACTTCACTGTGAGATGCTCCAGATCAGGCGAGCAGCTGGACGATAGAGTTTTGGTGTCTGTACACCAATTCTGGTCGATGTAGACGCCGACACCGCCGCCGTGCTGCTTCAGCGAATCACTGGTGAGAAAGCCCTCCTGTTGTAACGCCGAGTCCGGGATGTTTGTATGCGGCCAGGTTTCTGCCTGGCAGCACAGTCTCTAAAATCCCGTTGGAAGAGGGAGGTGAGCTCGTTCTTCTTGTTTGCTCAGACCTCTTGCTTATGATGCTACAATGCTAACAATGCTAGAAAAATTGACCTATTATAGAATAGAAAATAGGCTAGAAAATGAGAAAATTTCTGCATCCGGTACGTCATGAACAAGGGCGTGGCTAGGCTCCAGCGCCATTGAGCAGATTTCATAGGAATGTATGGGCGGCCATGTTTTAGTCCGCTGTACTTTCTTTAATGGGTCCATGATGTTGAGCCAAGAAGTCACAATTGTTACTTTACAAGAAGGTGTCATAGTAAAGGTAACTTATAAATGCATAGGCCTACAACCTAAGAGCCGACAGAATGTCTCAGAACCTTTTACCGGTTTGAACATGTTTTTGTTGACAACCCTGTCTTGCCATTAGCGGGACTGGGCAGGATTGGCGTTATGCGTAACGTGCGCTAAACCGAAACCTCTCGGAGCATTCAGTTTCCAGTGGTTGGCTCACGCTGTGCCCCATGCAAGGTCTCCATGGTGATAAAGTGCCACAGACCTTCTGCTTCAGTTTGGGCCTATTGGTCCCAAAATGGGTCCCTTCCCTGTTTGCTCCCAACTCTCATTTTGTTCCATACTGTTGCGTGTCAATGTGTTTCGACTTTCCTAATATAGAGAGGCGTGGGTGGGTGGGTGGGAGGCTGTGTGAATGGTTGGGGGTGGGGAGAGTGGAGGTAGTTTGAAATAAAAAACCGTGAAGTCATAAAAAGTCCTAAAAGGCTTATAGTCCTCTCCGTCAGGCCCCTAAGCTGCCCGACACAGTTCCGGATTTACCAAACCCTGGCAGGACAAGATGGCACCCGCCACTTCATTCGGTGTGCCAGTTGCAAACCCCCCCCCCCCCCTCCCCCCACAACCTCCTCTCCGTCCCCTAGCGCTCGGGGCTCCCTTATTGGCTCCCTTGGCGCCACCTGTCTGAAAATGCAGATGGAGTGGGTAGGGGAGGGGGGGTGAGGGGGGCTCCAGGCGGTGCTCTGTGAGTTGAGGGCCGTTTGGGGATTGGTTTCAATTTAATGCTGCGACGTAGAAGAATCAATTTGAGAGGTTGCCGGGTACCTTGGACTCACCTGGGAGTTGGTACGAGCGACAGGGAGGGGGAGGGAGAGAGAGAGAGAGAGAGAGAGAGAGAGAGAGAGAGAGTTGGAGGGGGGAGAGGGAGTTGAAGAGAAGTGGGAGGAAAGAGGGACAGGGAGGAGAGAGGAAAGAAGAGTGAGGAAGAGACAGGGAGGGGGGGATAGGATAGAGAGAGTAGGAGAGCCACAGACACACAGAGGGATAGAAAGTCATTGTGAGAGGTGGGGGGGGGGTGTAGGGAACAAGCACACAGATACAAAGACAGACCGACAGACGCACACAGACTGACACGCACACACACATGGAGAGAGTTAGAGTAACTGAGAGGGAGAGACGGTAGATGAAGAGATGCAAAGCGCAGACACAAAGGAGCAGTACTGAGTGATTAGAGTGTGTGTGCTGGACGGCAGAATGGATTGAGTAAAGACCAGAGAGATTAAGGAAAGCTAGTCAGGAGGTCCATTCGGTTCAAGAGATGGACGAAGGAGGGCTGCCGGGGAGCCCCAATTTAACAATCAAACCCAAACAACCCAAACAACGATGGGAATTGGCAAATATAGGTGAATACCTCAGAAGAAAAATCTACAATATAATGGCTAACTTTCAGGGTGTCAGGTTTATGTACTTGGAACCTAGGATGATGACTTCCTACTGAAATCTTTTAAAACGGAGGAGCTGAAAGTTCTAATTTTGATATGTGGAGAGTTCTGCAGGAACCAGACGGGTTCCTGCAGAACTTACAGCGCGCATACATGCAGGCTGTAATTGATTGGTGGAGAATCTGTGAGCCAATCATCTTCTTTTGAGTCCCAGTGGGTGTTGGGCCTGCACATGCACACACACGCACACAGACACACGGATCTGACTTATTTGGCCCCTCTGTATTTCATGACTAAAGCAGTACAATATATACTGATAACTCTGACTTCTGGAGTAGCAGCTGTTCTCAAAGTGGCTCAAATGATCGCTTGGCACTCACTGGTGCTCGCTCATTCGGAGAACAAGCCCCACGTCGCCGCCAGCACCCACCACCACACCTCACTGTCCTGTTTTAATACTCGGCTGCCCTTTAAAGCATGCACACGTTATTTTATCATTGCTGTTCCGTTTCATCCAGTCGACTGTGTTCCACCGCGTCCCCGGTGACATCTTCCTTCCCTGTCGTGTTCGTTCAGGTCAGGTCACGGGAAGCGAGCGGGGTGGCGGCGTGGGGCTCCGCCCGCCAAGGCTTTTCACGGCGGTGACTCGCTTGCCGAGGTCGGTCACACCTCGGCCGCGTCAGATCACAGGTCAAAGGTTAACCCTAACCCTAACCCTAACCTCGCATGGAGCGGACCTCCCTCATCCCCCCGCCCCAGCCCTCCCCACGGGGAACACTGAGCCCGCCGTGTCAAGGATCCCGCCGCCCATTCGCCACGGCTCTGGCTTTATTTTCCTCGCTGTGCACACAGATCAGGCAGGTTGTCTCCCCAGCCGTACCACCACTCCCCCCCCCCCCCCCCCCCCCCCTCCCTCCCTCCCTCCCTCCCACACTCCGCCTTTTGAAAGTTGCAAACAAAGGGGGAGCAGTGTGCAAGCTCAGTTAAGCAAGTTAAGAGTCGGTATCGGAAGAGAGATGGGGGAGGGGCATTTGAACGTCCATAGCGATGTCACCCGCGCGGCCCCCGGGGGACCACCTCACTGCACGTGGGCTGCAAGGACCTCCTTTTCTTCACTGGAACCCAAAGGACTAAATAGCCTGATGTCTATCCTCTACCCAGGTGCCAGACCCTCGCTCCATCACACTTTCCTTTCTTTTGACTCTGTCTACAGTTCTTTAGTGTACCTACCTTTCACTCAGTCACTCACACTCTCTCTCTCTGCACACACTCACACACACACACACGCACACGCACACACACACTTCCTTCATCTCGGTTAACTGTTAACTTCTTTTCTCACCCTTCTACCGTTCTCTTGTCTAAAATGAGAGCCGAACAGTTGGTAATTGAAGATCATTGTCTCTCCTTAGACCCACAGGATTTGCGATGTCTTCCGCACCGGCTCCTGGGCTCAGCTTCTTCTGATATCTCGCCAATTTGACTCCCATTCTGTTTAGTGTCAGTTTTTTTTTGTTTGGGTTGGCTTTTTCCCCCTCCTTTCCTACCCCCAGATAAACTCCACAAGCCTTTTCCGAAATTGGATTTTCATTCGAGATGAACGAGAGGGGGCCTCTCTCCCTTCCATTTTCTTATTTTCTTTTTTTCTCCCTGCCCACCCTTCCCATTCCCTTCACTTCATTCAACCCTTCTCTCTATCTCCTCCTGTGAATTATTGCTCCCTTTGCCTGCAGAACAGAAGCCTATTTTCTTGTTCTAGCTGCAGAGTCGCCTTACGGTGACGGCGGCTCAGGTGCGGATGCCCCTGAGCATGTAGGGAGTCTCTCGCACACTCCTTCTCACCCCCCCCTCCTGATATTCCCTCAACCATCTTCTGCCCAGGCACAGGAATATCCACGTATTTTAAACGTCACCGCCGACTGCTTTTAACATTCAAACAATATCCATTTTTTATTTGTATATTTTCCTTTTTTCCATTAAATGCGGGCAAAGGTCTAAGAATGGGTCATGATATTAATTATTAAAAAAGCAATATCGTTTTTTAATAACAAACTCAATATAATATTCCTCCTTTACACTCTTGTAAGGCTATGTGTGTCTGTGTTGATGGATATGCATATATGAAAACAAATAATCTCTTGCTAGCTAGCAGTGGGGTAGTTACAGCACTGCAGGCCACCTGCTACCTCTGGAAAGTGTATGATGCATGTGTATGTATAACATGAAGAGTCCCTCTGGAGTGCAGCAAGGCAGTTTGTAATAGATGACGTTGATTTGATCCTATTTGATCCTTAATAATCGACAAGTTATAAAAATGTGTTCCTGTCATTGGCTGAACGCTGTGGGGAAGGAAAATAATAAAAACAAACAAAGCTGGCATCTTTCTTATGAAGGGAAATGACTAGATGAAAATGAAGGCAAATGTGATTCATTAGTTTTTATGGCATAATGAAACGTAACAATATCATGTTTTTCACTGCGTCTCAATTCTCCACATAGTGCTTTCCCGGATTGTCAATATGCTAACTGAGGTCCGCCTGAAGCGATAATGCTCTCGAGTTGCTGGAAGTGCCGTGGGAGCCAGTATGCGTGTCAAGCGGAGAGAAATTAACTTCTCCTTATCCCTCGCCATTATTGATCATCCCACTTCCTGATACATTTCCACAAAATAGACCGAGCCGGCTTAATTAGTTAGAGGAGAGCGTGCGTAATTACATGTCAATTTTACAATGTGCTTTACTGCCCACCAGCAAACCTAATTCTGTGTGTGTGTGGATAGTTGAGGGGTGTGCAGAGACTAGTGGCTAGAGCACTATAAGAAAAGTAGCAGTGAACAGATTGTAAAAGATGGAGATGGGGTATGTTTGGTGAATACAATTAAAATACCATTATCTTTTATTGACTGCCCCAGGTGGAAACGGGCTCACTGAAGACAGTTAGAGAAGGAAGGCCATATATATTACAAATGAGTCTACAATACACAGCTTAGTGGCTACATGACAACACAAATACCCAAGTAAGACTTGGCCAATGGTATTTTTCACTTCTCTAACTCTCTCCCTTTGACTCACTCAGTTCTCAGTCTCACTCTGTATCTCTCCCTCTTCTAAACTATCCCGCTCTTCTTTCTGTGTGTGTGTGTGTGTGTGTGTGTTTGTGTCTAATTCATCTCTCGCTCTCGCTGTCTCTTCCTCTCTTCCTGTCTCTCTCTCTATACAAACATTAGCAGGAGAAGAAGGCCATTCTGATTCAGGGAGAGCACACTGCACACACTGCAAAATTCAAAGGGTCCCGACGGTCATTGCATCCAACAAGAACAAGCTGCAATTATCAAGGTTACTTTGCCGGTAGGAAAAAAAGATGATAGCAATAAATAACCTTGAGACAATTATTATTATTATTATTATTATTATTATTATTATTATTATTATTATTATTATTATTATTATTATTATTATTATGTTGTATTCAGAGTATCTGAGGATTCCTATTATTTTCCATAATTACGCTGACCTATTAACAAACTGCTCCGGCCCAGACAGCACATACGTCTTCAAATATCTTCCAACATGTATACTTCCTACAAATGTTTCTAAAATGTTCGGAACCACAAACTTATTTTCCATAAACATTGGCTAAACATTTTTGCCACTTCGACCAATAATGTCTCTGAGTTGATGTTCTTTTCAGAATAGTGAAAGTTTAGCGAAATCTTAGAAAAATCTTCTGATTTGTTTATATTTAACAAATCACAATATGATTTGAAAATAAGGCTACGTTTCCACGATGACGGCCTGAACAGAAGACGCAAAAGTGGCGTCGCGTCTTCACTTTTTATTCCGCGTTTAGACGAGCGTTTTCGGGAGGAAATCTGCTGGCATACGGTGACGCAAAAGTGTGTGGAATTCGATTGGGTATGCATGCCAGGCGGCTAGGTGGTGCTGTGATACACTATCACACAACACCGCCATGTCTGAGCGCATGTGTAGAATCTTCCTCCTTCTCTTATCCGTGCCGCAAATACCAAAAAGATCCTTCTCTGTTCAGTAATATTCAAGCTGCCAGAGCAGCTTGAAGGTCCGACGCATGGAAATAATCTGACATGTTGGTTTATTTCCTTGTACTGGCACATGTATGCGACGTAAACGCGTACGCGACGTGAGCAGATCTGAGCAGTGTTTTGCGTCTTGGCAGTGTAGACGGAAACGCTACGGCGGAGCGTTTTCAACTTTTCCACCCTGGAGGGTGGTTTCAGATTTATGCGTTTTCATGCCCCAAAAACGCCGTCACCGTCTAAACGAAAGGCACTTCCGACAAAATATTTTGTCGTTTTTACCCGCAAGCGTCCTCGTGTAAACGGGGCCTAAGTCTCCCTTAAGAACTGTGCAAAGTTTTGTTCTGAAGTTCAAAAGATTATGCTCAGTAAGATTTTAATACATGTGCTGATGTTCAGAATCACCAGAAAATGCAAATTTATGTTGACCTATGACTCTGTCTCCCTGTGAAAGAAGTGGCTCCCCTGGAGGCCCTTCTTTCACTGTCCCTGCCCTGGCCCTGCCAATCTCGGGAAAGGGAGGTAGTGGCTTTCATTGGTGCTTGTTGGATGTGAATGAAGACAGCTAGAAAGCTTGACATTCATAGGAACCCTATAGTCCAATCACGACCTGCACTGAAAGCTTTTGTTGCAAAGAAAGATGTAATGTTTTTCGTCGCTCAGTCATCTTCCCGCTTTAGATCCCGTACCAGCAAAATGCATAATTAGCAGTTTAATAAAGGACTTATTAACCTTAATAAGCATAGAAAATGCTCAGTAAAGGTTTATCAATGACATAATAGGTAGGTAACTTAATAAATGGGTTTGTAATGTGTTTTTTTAACAACTAGAAAGCGATAAGATAAGAAACTCATAAGATCATTAATGTTATTTAGCAATCAAATAGTTAAAAAGTGTTTATAAAAGTCTTATGTTCTCAGAATAAACATGTTTATTATGTTATTATTAACACTTATTGATAGTCTTAACACAAATTAATGTTAATAAGCATATAATAAGGTCTTGCATATTAACTAAGTCTTATTACAAGGACCTTAATGTAAAGCGTTACAAGATTTACTTTACTGTCTACTGGAGGCAATGGTCACCTCCAACAAACATATTGTGAGACACATCCTTAGATCAAATACTGCGTACCATGATTTATGTGTTCGCCCATTATCCCTTTATCATTGCATGCAACCATATTATTATTTTAATTATTATTATTATTATTATTACGACTAAGGCCCCGTTGAAGCAGTCTTTAAAATGAGCCTTGTAAAGCAAGTGGATGGAGAGGCAGGCCTAAGCAGTGTGGGGGAAGGGGGGGGGGGGGGGGGGTGGTCCCGTTTGGATAATGGCTCTTAAGCATCACAGCCTGATGTTCGGAGCAGAATGGAAGTTAATTGACTGATCACCTCTGGGGAGACACTTGCACGTACAGTGCTTTATCAGGCCGTACGGCCGTACACACACTCTCTCGTGCGCGGCCAATACACTTCTTCTGAGAACTGGCCCGATGCCCGGCAGAGCATAAAGATATTGATAGCTTTGCTTGCGTCGTGTCAGTCCAATACGCTTTGTCAATAATTAAACAAATAAAACATTTGAAAGGAGAATAATGACTTTGCAAATATATTTTCTTGTATGATATGCAACGGCTCAGTGGATTAAAAAGGGGATCTTATATTGAATGTAAATAACCGCAGAAGGAGAGAATAGTTTATAGTAGTCTGTCAATACAAATAATAATTAGGAAAAACATTTATAAATGCAAATCATATTGGTATATTATCTCTACGGAAGACGACAGTCAATATGCAATTGCTGATAGGATTACAGGTGATCACTATTGAATTAATAAACCCAAAAAGATCATTAATTTAATGAACTGTGATAATTGATAATCAGGCAAGACATTTTAAAAGGTAAATAATGACTTTTTATAATGTGTAGCATCCTGTACTAAATATATTAATATATTCCATAACAAAAAAAGGCATAAAATGTAAAAGCTACAATAAACCCGAAAAGACAAGAGTTGTTCATAGCATTAGCTGTCACATTTTGACACTGTTAGACTTTTTTCCTCCGTCAGTAGATTTTCCTAAAACTCCTAAAGCCTAAAATTTGGGGGAGGATGAGTTGTCTCTCGTTGTATGTGACAGAAATGGCTAGGCCTGATTCATCTGTCCTTCAGGATCCCCCACAGTGTGTCAGAGAGGTTTCCCCAATGCAAGACAGGGAAGACGTCGCTTTAAACAGTTTCAAACCCTTTTAATGATTATGAAGTCCTCCTCTCACATCCACCCCTGCCTCAGCCCAGTTGAAGATCTCTTGGTGGCAGGATTCTAAAGCTGCCACCGGCCCACGGGACGGGGGATTTCAAACTCATGGCCGTTGCAGTTTTGCCTGCCCTTGACAGGCTGTCTGACAGGCTCTCTGTTTGGCCTGAGCAGAGGCAGCACGGAGCTCTATGCCAATGCGGCTCACCTGTCACTCCTGCTGCCAGGGTTAGGAGGGTGTGGGGGCTTGGGGAGAGAGTGTGAAACTTGCTCTACCTAGGCAGACTTAGGACCAGAGGAATGGGGAAAGTGTGTGGAAGTGTTCTGTAGAGGCACCTGCAGAAGTGTGTTACCAGATTATCAGCAAAATAACTGTATGACGGTCATATTAGGTACAATTCTTAGTTGTGATGTGTATTTATGCTATTGTTTTTGATGAAGTACGTTGTTCATTTAAACTACAGATAACTTTTCCCAACCTTGTTTGTGGCGTTATAATAAAGCAGTAGCCACTGAGTTTGACGGTGGTCGACCAACCTTGCACAAGACTGCAAACCGCTGCCGGCTGTAGCTTATGCCATGGGCAGCTTGTTGTTTCTAAAACACCAATACATGCACACGTACAAACACACACACTGACACAATCACAATCCTCTCCAAGTACAGAAATGGAATCGCATGAGCCGGATCCAGAAGCATGTTTTCGCTCCGACTTTCGTACGGCGCTGTGTCAGAAACCGAGCCAGCAGCGTCTTAATATCATCCATCATCTCTACTTTCACAGCAATCCCCGGCGCCCTTCCTCCCCAGGAAGCACGGGGTCAGAAGCACCATGCAGGGGTCTTTCATGGCTGTTCTTGCCTGTGCCAGGAAACCCAAGCCTTATGCCGGGCAACCCCCCCCACAGCCCTCCATCCTATCCTCCCCCTTTACATCCATTAGCTGCCCCTGTGGGACCACAACCTTTAGAAGAAGAAGAAGAAAGTAGGTTGGGTCTGACGGGGAAGGCTGGGTTTCTGGCTTTGTGGTGGGGGTGGAGGGGCCAGGGTGGCTCCGTTCACCTGCCATCAGGTGGACATCGCGGCGGGAGGACACCCTAGACCGTTATCTAATCTCTTATCTCCTAATGAGTCATGGAGACGTTTTGGGCTTTCAAAGCTGCAGTGTGGGGCCCTTTGTATTCCGCAGACTAATTGCATCGCACCAGCTTAGTACCGAACAAAACCGGAGATTCAGAGGGGGAAGCTATCCGATGGAAAGTGTCTGGACGGGGCCTGCCTGGCCCTGGACTCTGGTTACCTGTGCGGGGGATGTGAGTAAGTCTCGACACAGGCCTCCGTTGTTACCCAAGGCCACGTTTGATCCGAGTTGGGTTTCATGATCGGGGGGGGCTCCGAATACCGCGGGTTCTTGGTTCCTCTCTCTTCGAGAAATTCTTTCTCAGGACACTGAGGATTAACCTCCAATCATGCCAGATTTTGCGGGTCTAAAATGTAGGTGGATTAAAGAAAGTGCATGATGGGTTAGATGACCAGATGGACAATGAGCTCGCACAACAGTTTTTTTTGTTGGGGTGCATTTGAGTAAGCAGAAACCTGCTTTGGCTGGACTTTGAACCCCACACTCAGCGCAGGTGGCTTGATAGCTTTTTAATATATTTGTGGCTTAATAGATTGGACGGTGAAGATGGAAAATAAAGTTGGTGTGAATGACACATTAGATCATACGTTGAAATCCAACCTTTTTTTCTGTACGTCCGTTTCACCGATGTGGTTAGTGCCGATTGTAGACCGTTCTGAGTATTTATGCTGTAAACCAGCTCCAATATTCTTCATACCACCCACCACCTCTCTGCTTTAGTCCATCGGAACTTCCTACCCTGCATCTGGTTTCCTCTATAGCTTGTGACTGGACGCCTCTCTACATCCCCTGTCTCCTGCGGGTAGGAAGATTAATTATTAATTGGTGTTAAAAAACAACAGGAAATGATCCAACATTATCCAGTTTAATGGCATGTGGCCTATCCTAATGGCTTGAGCTGCCCACCAGGGACAGCCCCCAACTCATCTCAACTAACTTATCCCCATGGGTGATGGGAGCGGAGAGGCGGGTGGTTGTAAACTAGCTCCCCCCCCCCACCTCGAGACGGCCCTGCTCCAGATTTATCGCTCCCATTTGTTTCTGCAGTCCGCAGCAGAAAGCAGGAAGGGCTTGTTATGTTTACGGTGCGTCTCCCAAACAAGCCGTCACCGCCACCACTGGGACCGCGGCGGCCCAGAAAGCAGTCAATATGGTCGCCGTCTCCCAGGGTGCCATGCTGCATCCATCCACGCAATCACTGGGAAAGCCCCTTGTTTATGGTATGGTATGGTATGGTTTATCAAGCTGTGTTTGATTCACCCATTTTGTTGGTGCTCTCATTGATTTTATTATATATTTCCCACAATTTGTTAGACTGCAAGGTTTATGTTGGCCCAGGCAGGTTAAGATAGCAGTTTCAATGTCCAACTGTTGTGTCTCCTAGTGTTCCTAGTCAATAGACTGTATTTAAGACGCATCTGCTTTCCGCCTCAGACTGACTTCTTGGCCCCATCATTGAGTTTGGTTTTAAAGAACCTTCTGATCCTGATATCTGCCACAAAGGTGTCAGTTGGAGGATCAACTTATTTTTGATTTGGATCTTTCTCGAAACACACACACACACACACACACACACACACACACACACACACACACACACACACACACACACACACACACACACACACACACACATTATATCAGCCAAGGCATCAATTTTTTGCTGCGGTTTTATTTCCAGCACAAAAATACAGATATTCCCTCCTCCTTACCTCTAATGAACTGCCGGTAACCCTCACACACCCCCGGTAACCCTCACACACCCTTGCCTTCATCTATGGATGGCAGGAATGACGGAATTCTTCAAAGCAGCCGTGGAACTCAGACTCCTGGATGTATAACCCCCCAACCCCCCCAACCCCCCCCCATACCCCTCCTTCATGATCTTAATTTACTGCTAGCATGTGGCGCTTTGTAATTGGGTTTGTGCCTTGTTTAACAAAGCACTCCATATTTGGGGGGGGGGGGGGGGAGGGAGAGGGAGGGAGATGGAGAGAGAGAGAGAGAGAGAGATGGAGAGAGAGAGGGAGAGATGGAGAGAGAGAGAGGGAGAGATGGAGAGAGAGAGGGAGAGATGGAGAGAGAGACAAGCAGTCTAAAATTTCCACTGTTATCCGCTGGAAAATAAACCACCACCCTTCTTCGACTGACATCATAAAGCCGCTGTAATGCCGTCATAAAGATGACACGTCGCTAGCTGTTACAGTTTGCGAGGCCATTCATTACAAATGGATCCACAATGCGCTCTGACGCAAGAGGTGATTTAGCGGAGGCTGTTGACAGCAGGCCGCCACCCTCCCCCCGTCAACCTCAGGTAACAGACGGGGGGGTTCCGGGGGACGCTCGGAGAGGGAATGACACGCTTTGGTGAAATGTGTATCGAAGGAACACTGATGTTTGGGAAGAATAGGGGGCTTAGACTCTGACCAATGGCAATGTCACAGTGAGCTTACTGTAACTCCAGGCTGCCGCTGAAGTCACTTCATCCCACTTGGTCCCTCTAGGTTCCTGCTGGGGCGCGGTAACTTCACTGATACCTGCCAGAGCTGCCGTGAAGCCACCCAGGAGACCATACCAAAAGACTGAACAAAAATGAATGCCCTGGATTCAACCCGCTCACCCTTAACACTGCTCCCGATCCTAACTCTATCCTAACTCCTCCTCCTATCTTAAGCTCCTCCCACTTTTCCGCCATTGATTTCCTCCCCCCTACGCTTCAATTCACAAACCACATCCTTCAGCAGCTCTTCTCTCTGAGGTGAATTACCGTTGTGTTTCCGCTTTGGGCTTCAGGGGACTTCAGGGGTAACGTTTTGGCTCTAATGGCCGCCAGACATGTTGGAATCTAGAAAGGTAGACAAAACAACTCTGCTCAACTCAGATGAAGAGGATTTGGACACATATGGGTCCATTGTTGCTTGATTTAATGTCCTTAAAAGAGAGAATTGTGTAAAGGTACTACTTCTTACATGCTGTTACAAAAGTAGGGTAGTTATTTTTTATTTTAAACGAGATGAGTTGATCAATATGGTCTGTTGAATAAGTTATTTATTTTAAGCGACCACAGCCATGGGATCTCCTACTGATTTAAGTATTAGTGTTTGTGTGTTTTTTTTTTAGTATTAGATGTTTTTCCCCAGTCATTGTAAAACATAGAATGACAATTGTGGAATGGGTCTTCAGCAGTGATTGTATAGCTTGCCTTCATTAGTACAACAATGGACTTGAGGGGGAAAGAAAAAGGAAGCCTTGACAAATACAAATCCCTGTTTGAAATCCTGACTACAGGCACATTTGGGCCACAGTCCACAGTCAGCGGTAACATGTGAGTGTGATGCTTGTTCACTGAGCCCCCACCGCTACACGGTGGGGGCTCAAACCGCCAACCCCAGTTTGTTTTGAAGTCAAATACTATCGCCCCTAAGTGAAACGACTGCTGCTGTTTGGATCAGCATTCACATGGGGAAGTGGGGTTTAGCCTGGAGGACGCAGGGCCCTGAAGATTCCAAAGTTTAAAAGGAGTTTATCTATGTATTTATTTTGTGCATTAAGACATATTTTTAGTATCTTGTAGTTTTTTAGATCCTTTTATTTTACTACTATACTTGCTGCTGTGGGACCCACGTTTCCCTGCTGGGATCAATAAAGTATTATCTTATCTTATCTTCTGTGTTTGACTGGGTTCCAGCCAACACCTGAGCTAGTGAGCCGGGTTGAGGCTTCCCGCCATGTCGGTTAGCTTGTGAGATGGCCGACCAAATGTAGTTACCTCGGGTGGCACCTCTGTCCTTCAGGGTTTACGAATTTCTCTTTTATTATTTCACTTCCTGTCATTGTATCTCTTTTATTATGTCACTTCCTGTCATTGAATCTCTGCTGCGGAGCATCAAGACGACTCCTCTTCAATATTCTATTTATCAAGCACCAAAATAAATAGTTTCATATTTATAAAGCCAGCCAGTTAATGTGAAATCTAGGAATGGAGAGAATTCATACTTAAATAAACAAATATGGGTTCATTATTGTCAGATATAATCTCTCTAAAACCATTTTACTATTATTATAAAGTTACAGAAGTGGTAATATCTTCTGTTCTTTAATTTCTCTCAAATAAATTCCGAAGTGGGACTTATTTAGAAAGAGATGTATTTCACATTAGCTTTTAAATAAGTATTGTGACATTAATATCAGATGTAGGGGGCCACAGCCTGAGGGCCTGTCAACACTGTCAACACTGGCCCAGCTTGGGGACAGCTGTCTCTGATAGTTCCCCTTGAGACCAAGTGACACCTCTATGAAATAGATAGTCAATATTGTCTCCCACGGTAATAGAGCAAAGTACAAAAGTGTGGCTTTCATTATATTCCATTGTAGCACTTCAAGGTTGGATACATAGCAGCATATATCCAGATTGCTTGTTTTAGTATTTAACACAGCGGGTTGGGCAATCCTAGAACACGATGCCTAACCTGTTATACCTGCCTATTAATGACGTCTGAATAAAGCCTCTTCTTAATGACTAGATGATTGGTCGGAGGTATTAGCCAGGCTGAGGTAAGTTGAGGTGTGTTTTACATCACTCTGGGTGTCAAGTTCAGATCCACTGTTAGATGGAGACGCATTAGTTCTCCCAGGTCTGCTGCATCTGACAGCATTAACAGAAAAAAGCTCCACATAACACATCCTGACTGTCCCTCCGCCTGTCAGACAGAAGCACTCCTTGGCAGTAAGCGCAGATGGCACACACGCAAAACATCGAGGAGATGACAGGGGATCTCTTTCAATTTCAGGTGTGCCTCCTTTCAGTGCCCTGGAGCACAAACATACCCGTTCCCAAAACTGTGAAACGTGAACTCTGGCTTGTTATTTGCTGAACATGTAACGGGCAAAGTGTATGGGTGTGATTTGACCTCAGTCCACTCCTGAAACTAGCAACCCCTGCTGAAGCAGGCGCATTGGTAGACCCTGTTTGCAGACTTTGATGTTCGGAGACGGAGAAGAAAAATGAAGAGTGACCAATCAAACTCGTCATTGTTGGTTAACAATTAATTGAAGTATGGGTTAGATGGGCACATTTAGTATTGGCTGCTGACAGAATCCAAGGAAATGTGGATCAAAACAATGATTAATTATGTGTTGACGGCTGGCTGAAGCACATGCATTCCAAGAGAATCTCAGGCATTCCAATGTGTGCGTGTCACGGTAAAAAAAAAAGAATAAAAAAACCTGTTGAGATTTGTACTATGGTTGGAGAACCGAGTATTTCCTGTCGCTTTTGGCCCCCATTATGTAAGGACCTTAGGCTGCTAACGCGAGGGCCCCGGGCCCCTTCTGGGCAGGCCTGATGATGTGTCTAGCAGTGGTAAGGAGGAAAACATGGCCCGTGGGGGCCCCGAGAAACACTTAAGCCTGAGCTTTGGTTTCGGCAGGGGAAGTTGAAGGGTTGCCTGTGGGTGGTTACAAATGAGTGCACTTTGTTGTTGCGGTTCCAGTGCTCTTGCTTGTGTTTATTTGCTTTTTTTTTTTATGCTCCGACTGTTTACTGCCTTGCTAGGAGAATTAAACTCCGTAAGTGTAATTTGCATATCCAATGACACGGAGGTAGGTAGGTAGGTAGTGTGTGTGTGTGTGTGTTAGGGATGGAACGGTTCAAGTAAAAAATCTGAAGCATTCGGTTCCCAAGTCCCAGTTCGGTCCATCCAGTTAAAAGGGGCATTGTGTTGAATAACGATACCAAGTGAAACTTCTCAGTCTTGGATATTGCGTGGTCTTACTTATAACCAACTATTCATGCTCCTCCTCCTATATCAAAATGCTCTGCCTTCTAATAATAACAGGCTGCTAAGCTAATATACTCCAGTTACAATGATTATCTGGTGTTCCATCATCCACAATAGAGCATTTCTTCACTTACTCGTGAATAATGCTAGTGCTGCTGTGCCATTCAATTTAAACTCTGCTTAATGTACAAACCACCTTTTAAGTTTATGATCATTTGAAGTACCCCAATACATTCAAAGTAGTGTGTCTTCATTGGAACTTAAGTGGGTCATGTTTCAGATGAGAAATCAAAACGGCCGCTGCCATACAGCAGCGCTATAACCTACAGAAGTGCTCAGACGCTTGGCACACATCGCAGCGTCCTTACCACTCATTATATTAAATACAGAACAAGTCTTCAAGTCAACGCCGCCGCCGCGATGCTGCCTGGCTCATCTAGCATCCTCCACACAGCACTTACGTGATGTTGCAGATTTGCTTTCTGAAGAATTCCAATAGAACACGTGCGTTTACCAATCAGGCTGTTGCAAAATTCAATTTCTTCTCCGCGACGACTCTATTTTACAATGCTACATGGTGACGAAGCGCTACTATTACATTGTATGGGGAGAAACCTAGAATATAATTATTTATAGCCACTTGTGTCATCCCCTGCTTTACTAAGAACTTACCATACTGCACTAAAAACGTGACCCACTAAACCGTGAGTTGAACCGACCGGGAATTTACCGTTCGACCCTTAGCGTGTCTAGAACACAAACTATCGATGACCAAGATCAAACCTATAATAAACCAATTTTATTAAGCACACCAAGAGCGGAGAGAAGATAACTTCAATCACCCTAAATTAGAATCCAAATGAGTTTGTTCCTGGCGCTAGTCAAAGGCTACCTAACCACAGTTCTTCCTGGTATTGTTTCGATAAAATAATCAGCATCTTCATCTTTTGTTTGCTCTGAAACACAAAGATATGACAAGCGGCAAGGGATAAATCACTGCATGTTCCCTTAGCTTTATGCGGCCTCATGAGGAAATCCTTTTATCTCAATTTAGAGGCTAGCAGTGCAGTTATGAGAATTATAGCACCACTTCGTGTAGCCGTGCCATTACTCAAAACAAGTGGGACAGCCCCCAAGTAGCTCCATCTTTTATACACAGAGGGGAAATTGCATATTGATTGCAATCTTTGTGTGTCCGTGTGTGTGTGTGTGTGTGTGTGTGTGTGTGTGTGTGTGTGTGTGTTTGTATTTGTTGGAGCAGGCCTCCTGCACTACTGAGGACGAGCCAAGCTTGGATGCTGCGACACCTAAGTATGTGTGTTTGTGTGTGTCTGTGTGTGTGTGGGAGGGAGAAAGAAAGAGTGTGTGTGTGTGTGTGTGTGTGTGTGGGGGGAGAGATTGGGAGAGGGAGTGTTTGTAAGAGAGAGAGAGGGAAAGAGAGATAGGCAAATGGATGGAAGAGCTGCTAGGGGGGGGGGGCAGTTTTTTTCACACTCTAATCTGTTTACTTTGCAATTTGTGTTTTCGGAGTGAGACCATTCATTCTGCTTAACCTGACACTTGGCTCAGCGGCAGGGAGGGGCCGGGCCGACGGCAGCACACGCGTATCTCATTTTGTCTCGTCTGAAGTGCATGTGTGTGAGTTGTCTGTGTGTGTGTGTGCACACACCCATGAGTTAGTGATTAAGTATATGTGTGTGTGTGTGTGTGTGTGTGTGTGTGTGTGTGTGTGTGTAAGTTGTGTTTGTGCGCACACCCATGAGTTAGTGATTAAGTATATGTGTGTTTGTGTGTGTGTGTGTGTGTGTGTGTGTGCGCGTGAGTGTGTGCTTTAAGTGCTTAGTATAGAGCGTAGCCTTTCTCCACTAGCTGAAGAGGATTTGTGGGTAATTATTCAGGAGCGGGAGCAGCAATGTTAGCATCCTACAGTGCTGGTCTTCATCACAGGTAACAGTGATGGTACAGTGATGGTCTTCATCGCAGGTAACTAGCCAATTGTAAGCGCCATTCTCCATGACAACTCTACGACCCAAGTATTCTCCAACAGACACTTAGGCCTTCACGTGTTTGTAAACCAAACATAGTCCACACAAGGATGGCAGCCTAACATAAAAATATTTCAAATAGGAGGCTTTGTTTGTCACTAACTTTATACACAGCCATATATACAGTATATGAAAACCCACACATAAACATATAGATCTGAATTGCTTTTGTTTATATTCTTATACTTGAGTACCTTTTATGTATGTTTATGGTAAAATATTGACCCTTTAGTCCAACAAGAAAATCGGTTAACTCCAACTAATCCAAATAGTTGGTACCAGGGGAAAACAAGTCAAGGACACATTTGGTAAGCAAACGTGTTGAAATATTGACAACCGGAAAAAACGAAAGTCTTAATCTGCTTGTCCGACAATATTATTGAGAAGAGTGAATACCATCAACACATTGACATCCTCAGCAGGCCTTCCACCAGAGTTTCAGATGGGAGTGACATGATCTACTGTAGATAGTTTAATGGTGTTTAATGACCTCACCGCTAAAAGCCCTGCCTGGAGATCTTCCTGCGACAGAGCCAGTTCAATTTGATCTATTTCCTGTGATTATCATCAGATGATGCCATCAGGAGTCAATGGGTACATAAAATGCTTGGGTCCTAAAGATGGAGATTTGTTGTAGGAGCCCTGCATTTGGCTGTTTCAAAGTGTTCTTTATAGTTCATTATTTCAAATGAATATGACCACAATAAGTTAGTCATCACTGAAATATAAGCTTTTAATCTTCAAGTTCATGGAACTCACTAAAAAATATATAGCAAATGCTAAATTAATTAAATTCTTATTAGTGGTGACCCCCACAGGGTTAAATAATAATAACCCTGTGTGAATATAACCCCCAATATAACCCCTAACCCTGCTAGTTATAATGTCATGCTCTACCAGTTGAGCAAAAAGGAACAGAAAACTCAAAAAATATATATATTTATATGAGAAAACCTATCGCAGTTGTTGTTCATCATATTGTTCAATATTTTTTTTATTAAGGATACCTAGCATCCAGATCATGGTATGGCATCATACAGATATTCAAAATCAATACTTATCCATACCAAATATCATACCGTTTTAGAAGAGGCGTACAAAATCTATTTCAAGACGTTTGTGGACGTATGGATTCTACCCTGGCCTCACCTCGAGCCCCTCCTGTGTAGTATTTATATTTCATGTCACCCACCTCCCTCTTCAGACTTTCACACCTCCAGAACAAAACCCCAACAGCTTGCTTTTCTTGGCGCTGTGCCGCGGTTGTGTGGAGCAGCTTTAATGCCGGCACCCCACCAGTAGAATCAAAGGGAAACTTGACGAAGGGAAGGCAAAGTGAAGGACAAGCCAGAAGGTCCAGCAGGTCTTACCTCACTAAATAAGAAAAGATATGTGGGGGGTAGAATAAGAAAATCTTTGTAGATGGCAAACACTGTCAAAACAGACAGAAGTCTGCATTTTGGCAACAGCCATTCTGGTGTGAAAGGGATCTCCGGATCTCCCTCTTTAAGGGCTTGCAGTGCTGGGGTGACCTACTTCTGGAGGGTTTGAGACGCAGATGAACTTGGACCGGAGCCAATGGGCTGCGGACAACAATTATTAAGATAAGAAGTTGTGCTTTTTGCCCTAGGCCATGGGCAAATTTATAATTATTATTCCAGTTATTGGACTTAATTTCTGCCTCTTGCAAGTTATTTAGTCAGTGCTTTGGCATGTTAGCAAAACCGTGCATCGCACACTCCCATTAGTGTGTGTGTGTGTGTGTCAGTTAGCGAGTACTCGTCAAAGCAAATCATTGAGGATTAGAAAAATATGGTAACACAAAATAATTTGAATGAATACATTACATTTTTGGTTTGATCATATAAAGAAATACTTATCAATTACTTACTACTTATTGTTACATATAAACCGCACAATTTTCCACGATTAATTGTTTATTGTGAAGCTTAAATTTCATGGAAAATTCATGATAAAATGTAGAATCAAGAAAAAGGAAGCATGTTTAAATTAAAAAACAATCGTTTGACAGCTTACTTTTAACTTCCAAAAAAAGATTCTCTACTGTGGACTACAGCTTTCAAATAAAACCATTCAGATCAAAATTGTCATCTTGAAAGGCATATTTCTGTTAACGTATTTCCATATGTTAACGTACCAGTTGAACTTTTTAACTAGTAAATAAAAAAGAAATAAAACGGATAGGGAAATCAAAACTGATTAGAAATCAAAAAAAATATTCTCTATAATAGATCTAAAAAAAAAATGTCCAAATATTCAATCTTTTCTCATCTACATAACAATTATGGTTAGTCCTCCTTAGCTTTGGACACGCTAGATTTGTTTTCAAATTTAGAAATGTGTGACCACTCACCTAACGATAGATGGAGAAATATAACACAGTTTTGGTTTAGTGTCTTAAAGCCACATCACCACGTCCTAATTCTCAAATCCTTCATGATCAAGCGATGGGAAGCAGGAAAGCGGAACAAAATAGATAGCGACAAAGTCAAAAGCGGCATGAAAATGGTAATCGACATTTTTTTCTCTGACTTCTGTTCTTACTGATCAACAGGAGCAGGATCAGATAGTCAACAGCTTTCGGCGTCATGCATTGTTATGTGAAAGTTATATGTATTGCAGCATAGCGCTCCGTGGTAGTGTAAAAAATAAATCACACCTCAATATCTGCTTACGCAGTGAATATAGTGTCAATGTTTCTTCGCAAGCTGCAATTAAATAGAACCCTTCTATTTCCATGAGGATGTGTCACCTTCAAAAAGGTACACTATTGATTCATTAAAGTGGTGTGGGATGTAACGCACATCGACTGTATCAAATACAGAGTCAAACCGACTCGATGTGAATTAGTGGAGAAGGTGGAAAACCCCACACAGCAAGCATGTGGATGGTGCAGCCAATTCTATTTAACTCTTTGGGTATGTTTTGTATCCCTAGCGTTAGTCTGTGTCTATGTGTGCTAGTGCCAAAGGAAGAAGCCAACAGGATCCCTGGTTGAAAAATAATAAAAGATGAGAGCATGACTTAGGTTAAACACACTAACACATAACAGGGAAAAGAATGAAGCTGTGGTGGTGAGGGTCTGACTGTTGAACTGATGTTGTTCAGCATCGAGCGTTGAGATGAACCACAGGTGTCTTGTGAGAATACGGTGGCCTGGGTTGGTTCTCTCCCATGGGCCTGGAGACACTCACAATATTTAGGCCCAATCCCATTTCTACCCCTTACCCCTTCCCCTTACCCCTCCCCCTTGTTTTGAAGGGGTAAGGGGAAGGGGTAAGGGGTAGAAATGGGATTGGGCCTTACTGTCTGTGTTCACCACAATCTCCCGATGTGTGACTGTGGTACAATGGATACCTTTTCTTAACAAACACCACTCTTCAACATTTTTCACCTTGACCAACTTGCTCTTCTGCAAGCCGACCAGTTAACCCCATGCGATGAATGTTTTTGCTCAACTACAGTACTGAAGCCACAGAACCAACTAAGCTTAAGTGTCTTACAATGTATACCCTTCTCAACTCTCTCCAATGACTTTAATGTAGCAATTGCATTTCGAAACCAACCCCTTTGTGACATCACAATGTGGCAGTGTCCACGGGCTGTAAAACGTTGACTGGTGGATGTGTAAGCTGGACTGGATGTGTCACACATCCGAGCAACATTTGTCTTGTCCCAAAAGGATGGATTTTGAAATGAATTATAATGGCAACATCAACATGATATAGTAAACAAAGGGGCATAGGGTAAAACAAGAATCTTGAATAATGCTCAACTAATCCAAACGGCTTGTAGTATGGGAAACATCAACTCAAGGAAGCTTTTGGTAAGCAAAGGTGTGAAATGTCAACGCTCCGAATCCAAATCAGTTCAGCAAAAAACCTCCTAATCTGATTGGCCGAGGGCAGGCCGGGCCACCCATCCCAGACATGGTGCTCATTCACGACCACGCAGACGAGAGAAGAACCCTTCGCCCTGCCGTCTCCTGACAGGCTTAACCATCGATACGAGGGGATGTGTTATCTCCTGACTTCAAAATTCATAAATCTTTGAGATCAGACGAAATTGAGGCGGTTTGAGCGCTTGGAGGGGAGAGATTGACACGACTGAGTGGCTCAGCCAGCACATAGCATGCTAATGCTCCCCCATGCATGCTCTCTGTCTGGGGCTCCAGGCGGGGGCAGGGAGCTGTGTGTGTGTGTTGCACCTTCTACGCATGTGTGTGTCTGCTATGAATATGTGTGTTGTAAGAATATGTGTCGTGATGAGTCATGCATAAACGTGCGTTTCCTGTTTTATTCCATTTCCTGTAACAAAGCACATAAATTATCATTATTTATTTCCTGTTAAGATTTATATAACATTTCCAACATGAATATGTATATCTTGGGTGAATGCGTCTATCTTGTAAGAATCGGCTCTGTAAATCCAAAATGGCAGCATACATTAGGCATTAGAGTAAATGGAAGTTTTATGTGTTGTATTTTATTTCGAAACAGGGCATGGCTCCCTGGGCGTGCTGAAGAGGCGGCATTGGCGATGATGCGAGGCACCGCCTAGCATGGTAGGGATTGAGTATGGGATGCAGTGAAACATTCAATGAGGGGCCAACAGGCGGTCGGTGACTCTAAATAAGAATGCATTGCCACCTCCCTCCTTCTCCCTTTCTTTCTCTCCCCCTGTCTCTGTGGCTGACTGTCACTGAGTTTTTCCCTCTCTCTTTCCTTCGTTCTTCCTCTCTTCTTTGTCACTCTGACCCCCTCCATCTCTCTATCAATCTTTATATTTGTTTCTCTCCTCTCTTTCTCCCCATCCCCTCTTCCTTCTCATTTTCTCGCTCATCCTCTCCCTCTCTGTTCCACTCCCTTGCCCCCACCACTTTTTCTCTCTGTTTCTCCCTCTCCCACCTCCTTCTCTCCGCTCTCGCTCCTCCTCTTCTCTCTCTCCCTCCAGCTCATTTTCATTCTCAAGGCTTCTGTTGTCTTGCTCTGTTGTGCCAAGATAAATTCTAAATTGCATCACCCCTTGTAACTGTGAGTGTGTGTATGTATGTGCGTGTGTGTGTGTGTGTGTGTGTGCGTGTGTGTGTGTGTGCGTGCGCGTGTGTGTGCGTGCGCGTGTGTGTGTGTGCGTGCGCGTGTGTGTGTGTGTGTCAGGGGCCACTTTGGTATAGATGGAAAATAATGGGTTTAGTATCTCTTAAGATGTGAGTTGAAATACACTGGTACAGGCGACAGCATATATGAAGTCCATTGATGTATCTGTGCAGCGACAGGACTCCAGCCAGGGATCAACTGTATCACTCCCCCCCCCCCCCCCCCCAAGGGCTTTTCCTTTCTGTAAAGGAGTCCATATGCGTTCAAATGTTTCAGGAGAATTATTTTTTCCTTTCAAAATGAATAATTACTCTGTGATAACAGCAAGTGTTATTGCTTCATTATTTAGTGAACTAACAGTTGCATCAATGAAAGACATGCTGAGCAATCGGGGCCGGATTAACAAATCATAGGCCCCTGGGCACAAATGTCTGAAGGCCCCCCCTCCCCGAAAAAAATCAGGAAAAAAAAATTCTATATATTTTTTTTATTATTATTTTAACACACACACATAATGACACATAAAGTGTAGCCGGCTTGGTCTTACTCCGCCGACTACTGCGTTGTGTTCAGGTGCATAGATATCACAGGACGCTGCAGTTCTTTTAAGACACTTTACTTTTAGTCTCTCTCTAGTGCTGTTTTTATGAAAAAACGATCCAACACCGGAACATTTTGAATTGCGGCTAAACGCCTGTTGTCTTTCACTTTTTTTTTTTGTCTTTTAGCGAAACCACTCAGTTGATGTCTCATCATGTCTGTGACTGTCAATTTTTCATCAACTTTTCATCTCTACCGCGGTTTTTTTTTTCACCATAGGTGGACTGGCTCAATTGACAGGTTATGGGAGGGGGGTTAACTGTCACATTAGGCCACTATATTGTTCAGAATCATTATATTGCTGTTCTTATGACATTCGTTTTAATAATGAATTTTAAATGAATACCCTATTTAATAATACCATGTATAACTATTTTAAGAGTACAAACATTCATAAAAAAAAAAAACGAAAAAAAAAAGTTTCTTTCGTGTGGTGCCCCCCCACTGGCTGGGAATGGTTGGGGCCCCTGGGCACAGTGCCGTGGGCCCTAATGGTAGATCCGGCCCTGTGAGCAATAACTAAATGGCATTTTGCCTGTCTACCTGTAACATGTCACTCTCCAATGGGCTGATCTGTCCAGTGTTGTTTGCCCCACAAATTCATATTTGCAATTATATCTGTAATAGCAGTAGTACGTACAGCATAATGTTGCTATAATAGCGTTATGCTAGCTAGCTAGCTAGTTCCATCGCCAATATCACGCTATTCTTCTCCCAGTGTACTGCAGTCTTTTAAAGGCATGTGGTCTTCTTTTAATGTAATGTTTATTAAGGGAAGTGTTCTTTGTCCCCACTGTGTGGGTTGGGAGGGGGGTCTGGTGTATGAGGGGGTCCTTGATGCACGTTATTTTTCCATCTCTGTAGATTTAATGGAGCCGTTTGTCTCCACCTCTGTTGCGCGCAGCGCCTCCTCCAGTGGACGGCTGCTGGGTCTTGATTGACGCGTCCAAATGAGCGGCGGGTCTATAGAGAGGTTTCCGCGGCACATATCTCTTCCACATCATTACGGAGAGCATCGATAATTTCCATCATGAGGAGCATGTGCGCCGTCCCACAGCGGAATCCTCCGCATCCAGCAGGGACATGATGGCAGAAGACGGGGCTAGGGTAGTGGGGGGGGCTGCACGGCGGACTCTCTGGGTGGCATTATGTTACAATGGGGGGGGCGAGAGGAGGAGGGGGGCCTAATTAAGCTTCTATTACTAAGGACCGGAATCCATGCCCCATGAGCCCTAGCCCTGGCCCGGTTTGAAAGATGAGGACTCCACACGCCACTCTGCGTAGGTCGCTCAGTGACGTCCTCCAGTGTAATGACTACAATCCAAAGATGAGCATCTCGTCTGGGGGATGTATGTTTATTCCCTCCTCACCCGGCCATACTTCCCACCAGTGCCTACTGATGACACTTGGCAGGTGGGGTTTTTGAGGTTCTTTGTCATGTCTGCTCTGCGATCATTTGGTTTGGTTCTATTTAAGCCTTGAATTGTTTCTGAGTTTCATCTTTCATTTTACCCAGCCACACCAAAGGCAATGAGAGATGTCGGTGATTTGAGTGTGGCGTGATTGCCAACGCCAGATATGTGTGTTTGAGATGCAAGCGTGCGCCGTCACAAGGGACTTTTAAGACTGAGCTCCCGTTACCAAAAGCTGGCATGTTTTCTGTCGGCCATGCACCCCTCGGGAGCCATTCAGAATTGATGGGGTAGAACTAAATTGGCAATCAACAAGAGACCAAAACAACGGGGGGAGAAGGGGCACAGAATGCGTTTGCTAATAACGTTACCTTTGTTAGCGGGCCCTTATGGAGCAGGCTGACGACAGCACCGGGGTCCAGGCAAAGAGTGGCAGATCTTGAGATCCCCTAATGAAGATGTGTATCGAATACATTAATTCAATTTAAGCAGCACTGGTGCTTATTTATTTGCATACACAGCATTATAGCTGCTAACAAGGCATGTGTTTTTTTGTCTTTTTTATTCTGCCAACTAATGTTTGTGAGGATGGCGGAGCCAAACAGCGTAGCATGCTGTAGAACAAGGCTCGGTTCTGATTCTTTAGCTCATTAACCGACACATTCCGACGCCACTGGGGTTTGGCTGTCACCCCTCACATTATAAGTTCATAAGCGCATATCTAATTCATAGATGAGGGAAATCACTGTCTACTTGGTTGACAATTGGGAGAGTTTCAAAGGAGGGGGATTTGTGGATGATTTGTTCTTTTGGGCTTCCAGATGCCTTAATGAGCCAGACCTCACCCAGAGAGGACATGCTGGATGGCAAGCTGGCCTGGCAGGGACAGCCATGCCAAGCCCAGAGAAATTCAACAGCACCCCATTTTCTCCAATTTAAATAAAACGGTGAAAATGTTCATCATACACGCTGTTCCCTTGGCTGTTAAGTCATTTGGCAAACGCTTTTATCCGGTAACACCCTATCCTCTTACACTATGTTACCTTTCTACCCTGTCCTTTATGTTTTTCGGGGCATTTCGTCCTGTTTCTTCTCTAATCCACTGCTAGAAATTCAATGTCGTGCGCACACTGGCGTGGGTGAGAATGTGATTCAGGCGATACGGGGCGGTCAGGAAGGTAAAACCCAAGGAGGTGTAAGCTGTGGTGAGGGTTTGATTCTAGCCTCTCTGGCAGCCCTATGCCTAGCCGTGGGGTGCACTGGGCCGCCTGATCCCCCGTAAACAAACACAATCTGGCTGGCTGGGCCGCCGAGCCGCTATTCACACAGGGAATCAATGAGGGGATCCCGTGTACTGATAGCCTGTGAAAATTGGCTTTCTTCTCCTGAAGATTCTGGTAATTACCTATATCGGGCTGTTGATTGGAGATTGATCGTGGGTTTGGAATTAAACAGGGGCGATGGGTCTTTTGATGGCGGCGGTCTTGTGCGCCATGCTGAACGTTCAAGGAACCAGGGATTGTGTGTGAGTGATGGTCCAGAGAAGGGCAACAGAAGGAGTATGAATCTAAAGTCCCCCCCCCTTCCATCCACACTCTCTCCTCAAGTTAAAGTATTTTAGATTCCCATGTCTGCTTCGGTTGATGAGCGCCGGCTTCAGAACGCGGGGCCACAGCGACCGAGGTCATCTCTGCCTTGCGACGAAACATTCCAGTGTGCCGCAGAAGTGATTGCTTTGGGAGAGAATTGGAGCCATTTTGTAAGGAATGATCTGAAGTGCTCTTTCAAAGACTTCACGCCCCCCTCCCCCCTCCTCATTAATTTATTATTTTCCGAGTATTGAGAAAAGCAAGATATCAGCACAGGAGACGACGAGATGAGCGACAGGGAAGTGCCTTTTGGCTCTGCACAAAAGGCACAATATGCGGCATGACTCCAATCCTAAAACATTCAGGCGTTGACCTCTGATTGCACACAGAACACTTGTGATTGAGGAGAGAATAATATAAGTACCAATTTATGAGAATGTTTGTACGGGCAACTTGAACTCTGAGCTAAATGTTGGAAAATCAATGTAATAAACATCAGTTTCTGCTACGTTTTGATACTGTCGGTGATGGCTTGCTCAAGCTGCCTCACCTGAGTTAGACTGATTGAACTGTGAGGCTGGGTGAGGATGCACACCCATTTGCACGCCTGTACATTGAGAAATCCATGTGCACTGATTAAGCCAGCCTTCACCACAAATACTCGGGGAAATCTCCTGCATGGCAACATACCACCAGCTCATGTATCATTGTCTGCAAACCTTACAGTAAACCAGCTTTCAACACCACCAGCCTGCATCCTTGTCTAGAGGAGCACCCAGGTGGAGTGTGGCATCCATACGTGGCGTGTAGCATGCCAGTTCTTCTACTACTATCCAGAATAATGTCACAGGCACTGGTCCACTAGTCAATCAACGGGATATGAGGATGAGCAAGCTGTAGCCACGAAGCAATCTTGTGGTATGTAATTGTTCTAGGCTGCCGTTTAAAAGTTTAGGAGACAAACAAACTCCCATTTATAAAGAGACTTAATAAAAGTTTATCTAGAAAGGGTGGTCAAATGTGTGTTAAAGGACCCCTATTTGAACACAACCCATTTAAAAATCGACCCCTTTAGTGATAACTGGTTTGATTTGTCATCTGGATGGACAATCCCTAGAGGATACGTTTTAAAATGTAATGTAATGGCTCATCAACATTAAACATACTGATGAAATAGGAATCCATCGAGGTTATAATGTCCAGGGATTTGCCACTAGCCAATATGCAAGACAAATTAAACATTGGACTGTGAGAAACATATTCCACATGGACCTATGTTGTAATTGTATTTGCTTCAGAAGCTTCTTATTTACAGTTTTCAATGATGTCGACCTAACTGATGATATCATCCATAATAAATTCCGAATGACACACCTGGATTGCAAGTGATCACAGGGCAGCATTCGTGGCTGGTCTGTATCTTTTTATTCCCCCTGTATCGCTCATTCCTCAAGATCATGTTGTCTGTATCTCATCTACTTGACATTCTGCTAGAGTGTGCAGCAGGGGAGGTAGGCCGTGCGAAGAGATGATGCACATCATCATTTTCTCAAGACGCCGCCATCATCCTGCCTCAACTCTTATTTTTTTTCTCCTTTCTATTTGATGCTAATTCTCTAATTCCAGTCATTTCCTTTTTTGAATCACAGTTGTCCTCCATCGACTCGTTAGTTAGTTTTCATTGCGTTTTTTTCTCTGGTCATGCAAGGAAGAAGTCTGGTTCCCCTTTTAAGTGTCTGCGTAAGGTCAAAGCTTTTTCTCTTGGCTCCAGACCCATTTGGTATGGTGTAGGGGGAGGGTGGTGTGGGGGCACCACTTGTGATTCTGTGCTCCTGCTGTCTGCCATCCTATCGCTCCTGCTATCTAGCTCTCCAACAGCACTCCATTCAGCGCTTATGTTTGTTTAATACTGAGTGCTGTTGTCTGCTTGGGATTGGCTGTTTGGGGCGTGATGCCAAGAGATTCTAAATTGATTGGGAGACAGGGGGTGGAGTCGTGGAGTGCTGGGTAATGGAAAAGGTGGGGGGGGGGAGAGAAGAGTGTTTGGATTTAAGAGGAATGATCAGAGCTGGACTTGGGTGGGGGCGGTGTGTGTCGTAGTCTCCTATGTGCCAAATTGCAGTCTTGCAAACGGATAAGATGCACACCACAGAGAATATAATAATCACAGCACGGTATCAGCATCCTTTGGGCATTTATTAATCCCACAGATTGTCCAGGCTATTATTGAAATCCTTCGCCCTCTGAAACGGGAAACAAAAAGTACCCCAATTATGTATAATTATGTGCCAGGGGGATTGGCGGCTGGCTGCGGTGTGTTAACAACATCATGTCCATCTGCTGCCACTCGGAACCAAAGGTGTCCCCGTTCCGAGTCACGGAGGGGTCGCCGGGGCCGACGAGGTGCAGGCTCCGGGGCCCGTCGGCCGAATCGGTCACATGGTCAGGTGCCTCGCACACACACCGACATCTGCCAAACATCCCAGGGAACATCGTGCCGATCTCGGAGCATCATTCACCTCCACCTTTAGGTCACACTGGAGGGGGTCGCATACCCACGGTACGCCGAGCACAGCACCGCCTACTAACACACACAACGCACAGTTTAGGTGTCGGTATCGGTGCTGATGGTGGTAGATCTCTCATTGGGTTAGGGTTTCCAATGTATGGAGCGTTGTGTGTCAGCGCCCAGCGCGTGACCCCCCCATCTATCAACCAAGTGCCACTAGCATTTTTGCTTTTAAAATATATATTTTCTACTGCATGGCATGTTCTATAATTTCGATTTTTTTTTTTTTTTATATCTTAGCCCATGGCGCAGAACAATTATTAATTAGTTTTGATCCTGATTTTACTTCCATTAAATTTTCGACCATACATTGACGTTGATGTGGATTTTGTTCTATTTTTCTCTTTTGTTTGAGGCATTTCTGTTCAATGGCATTTAATGGCAATGCATGATTGCATGCCGCCCAAGCCTGTGGTGGCACGTGGCTGTGAGTTGACAATGTAGCGTCAGACATCTGAAGCACAAGGAAACGACGGGTCTGCCCTTTTCTTTGACTACCTATCATCTTCCATGATCATCTATCATCCTCAGCCCCCTTTTTGTCCTCTTTGTTTATACCCCCTCTGCTTCTGTTGAGGGTTTCATTAACAGTGTCATGTATAAAGTCAGAATAATACGCATGGTCAATATTAGATACTCTTTTTTTCGTCGTCCTACGTTGTTCCCCGTTAATGACACAGTGGCGGTGGTCTTGATCTCCAAACTACCAAACGACTCTCCTTTGGAGGGGGGAGGCCCCCGGTTTAGCCTTGTGCGTCTGGCCTTTCTTCTGCTGGTTGTCACACAGTGGCCGGTGCAGCTCAGTAAGGTACAGTACAGACAGAGTGTGTGTGTCTGTACTACTAATCATGCCTTGCATAATGAAAAATAACACGCCTTAACAAGACGGCTGTTGCTTCGCGCTACCGTGGAACTGGATCTGGGATGGCGGGCTGTGAAGGCAGGCATATGGTGGGTAGAATACACCACACACAGGCGTATTGTCCTGGGGAATCTCTCTGCAGCGTTTGTGTTTAAAGTAGAACCATTCAAGACGGGGACGGAGGTTGCCTCCGAGTCCATCAGGCTGATGCAGTTGTGTCGTGATTCATGAATGTGCAGGTAGCGCTCCTATGCACACCCTAAAGCTGAAGGCAGCAACGTTTTAATGTTCCCATAGTGTTGGTGGTATTGGGTAACAGATGAAGCTGCTATTTAAAAATGTCTTCAGGTAATTTATCCAGGTTGCGATAAGTTTTGAACTGAAAAACCCAAAAGTCGTGACAGTGATTATTATTCATTTGTTTGATTAAACTGCTCTTGAATATAAATATTTCTGCAATAGTTGGATGCTTTGAATAATGTTTTGTTGTATTCTAATGGATAACTGGTCATTCTGAGTTATTTAAGTCAAATCAAAATATTGTCAATCATTCAAACATTATGAACTTGAGTATGATACTTTTTTTTTTGTTCAGTTTAACAGCGACGACTTTTTCAAAGCTCCTATTCTTTTTTGGGTGTTTTATTTCATATCATAATATTACCAGTCCCACCATGGTCCATGCAATTAATTTGGTTCAAACCAGCTTTGTGGATGAGAGGGCGAATAAGTACTGTGAAGCCTAAAAACAACTTCAATATGAATTTAAAAAAAAGATTAGTCGCAACCAATTCCTTTCATTTATAGAATTCAAAACCTTACTTTGTATTAATTGAAAACTGTTTCCTCCATTGCCATTGGAAAAAAGGCAACACCGCAAAGCACTAAATTGAACACCAACTAACCAACTCTAAACGTGAAACTGTTCATAAGAAGGAAAATGGACATGTCATCGCTAATCAAAGGTCCGTCCAATCAAAGGAGCATGTCGCGCTCTCTGGACGAGGGAGTCTGGTGAGGACATATATAAAGGGAGGTGTCATCTAGAATGCCCCCCCCCCCCCCCCCCCCCCCCCCCCCCACACACACACAGTGTACTTTACATAAGGATACATGAGATTAGGGTAGTTGACATTCAATGCACTTGGACTCATCTGTCAGACTGCATGCATGTGATTCTGGTTGGATGCAGGGTCATTGAGCGGGGTGTGTGTGTGGGTGTGTCGTTTGAAGGATGCTCAGAGAAGGCTGGAGGTAGTGTTTCACGCCACGAGACGGGGTGTGGATTTAAAAAGTTAAAAGAAGGGAGATTGGCGGTCGGGTGGATTCAGTCAGACAGAGGAGATGGCGTCTCATCTCGGATGAAAGGAAAATGGAGCAGAACTTCACTGAGATGGGGATCTTCTCCTGCAGCTAATGAAGAGGTCCCGTGGCCGCCGCCGCCTCCGCTGCCGCCGCCTCCTCCTCCTCCTCCTCCTCCTCCTCCTCCTCTCCCTCCTCCCCCTCCTCCTCCCCAGAAAGCTCACATCCACACTTCATTGTTTATTGATGCCTTTTCCCTTCCAGCTCCGGGCCAGTGTAGACGATCACAGCTTGCCCATCACACCACTTAGGGAAGGCCTTTGCCTTAGAGTATCAAATGTAAAGACATACCGCGCTTCTCTTCAAAGGCCGGTCGTCCGTGATCGGCGGAGGACCTCAGGGGCTCTGTTTTCCCCGGGCTCTGGGGTTAATTTGAGAGTCAGTGTGACTGATTCATTCCTGCATTTGAGATTCAGGAGAAGCCAGACTTTGAGATGGCAGATACAAATATCCCCTCCACGGCGGAGGGAAGAGAGGAATGAGGTCCGTCTGTAAGGGAGGGCTCCGTAATCATCCGCCAGGAGACGGAGGGGGACAGCCGCTAAATGAGTTGGCTCAATTCATATGCAAATGCTGCCCACCCTGCTTCAAAGCCCCTCCACATGGCCTCCCATTCCCCGTGACCACACACACACACACATAAACACACGCACACACACACAGCGTATGTTTATTTTAGATCCTAATGACGTGAACACTGACACGAGTGCTCCAGCGGAGAGAAATCATCCCCCTGTGAATTAATTCACCGCCACAATTCTTGCACCAACATTGGACAATATTTCTTTAGTGTGTACGGATGCAAACTTTTTTTCTGTTGCCGTTGCGCCGTTACCCACTTTGACTAAACAAACCCCGTGACCACCCGTATGGCAATGTCACCGGTGGAACAGGAGAGGAGGTAGGCGGTGCGCTCTGTCGGATATTCAGGTCCGCGGGGAGGTTGTCATCAGCACCAGGGGCCCAACCTGACCCCCCCCCCTCTGTTTACAGGAACCCACCCTTGCTCCTCAAAAAAGTTGTTTGTCCTTTTGGCCTCAGAGCTGCAGCCAAACACACTAGTTCCTCGTCCCCCATTGCCATTGGGCCTGTGTGACATTGGGCCACCCATCTATCACAGAGACACGGCCATAAGCAACCGTCGGTGAGCGGGTCAATCGAAAGCATTTTGGGAGGTCGCTAATTACCTTGCGGTGTTAAAAGTTGCGCTGTTTTTAGCTTAAAAACTCAACTCACCCAACTCGAAAACCGTTAGGTCGGCATAAAAAGGAGGTCAATAAGGGCGTCTGTTCACTTTTGTGTGTGTGTGTGTGTCTGTGTGTGTGTGTGTGTTTATATTATATGATTATGTAGCACACAGAGGTTGTTCATGTAGTTTCAATGACGGCCGAACAAAAATCTAGATAAATAAAGTTTTTCTATTTTATTCATGAGAAGCTCCGACAAAGAACAACATTTCATCTTGTTTGTGGAACAGACAAAGACTTAAAAACATCTCTTAGCAGTGTGCACTCTCCATGCATGCATCCTGTTTTCCGCATGGCAGCGTGTGTTCGTTGCCCTGGCGCAGTGTACTCCGAGGCCGACTCAACCCCCTCTCTTTAGCTCCAGGGTCCCTCCTTCACGGCCCTCCCCCTGCTCTCAAGACATCCATTTAGTCGTCTCTGAGCACGCCTCCTTTTCTATGAACTACAGCTGCAGGGGGAAAAAATACAAAAGACGCAGCTGAATTGTTCCACTGGAGATGCATATCAAATATTTTGTGTTTCATCTGACATTCGGAAAAACTCAAAAGGAGGAACCATCCAACACCAAGCCCCACTGTTTGGCTTCTTCCTTCTGGATGGTGGTGCCACAGAGGGGGTAGGAGGAGGATGTCTGCTGCTAGACCCCGAGCCTCCAGCTCATGGACTGTCTGTGATAAGGGGCTAGAGACGACGACTGAGGGCATCAAGGCCTTACAAAGCTTCTAAACTCTGTTTTCGTGTCTCTTGGCGTTAAGCGGGCCTTCTGCTTGTCCGATTTGCTGTTTGCTATTTTCCCTCCTCCTCTTCGGTTATGTGTCTCCAGAATGACAAGGAGGTGACCGCCTGATGGACAGATTATTATGCAATGCCATTTTTCTGCATCCATCGCCCGCAAAATAGAAGATTAATTTAAAAATAAATAATATAATTTTGCTAGTCCAATGATACTGGTCATGGAGATACTGGTCTTTCAGAAACATTTGCAGGCTACTTGCACACACAGGTGGACGGTTGATATTAGGGATTGAACCAAGTCCATTCCAATGCTGAGCAGGCTGGGAAATGGACAACCTTTTCAGTAACAGTCATAACTATGTCTAACAAGAGTATTTTGAGAGGAATATGCAGAGGTAGGGGTTAATGTTTTCTTTTTTCAAAGCAAATATACGTTCCCACAAAAAGCTGCTTCATCTGCAGTTGGTTCCCTTTAGTGTTCAGGGTTCATGCCCCACTTGACTCCTGCTTTCAGACTCCGTCCCCATGGTAACAGCTGGCAGCAGTGACTGCTCTTAATTTCCTTCTAATTCCTTTCAGCATTTGCATAGAAATAGCATTTTCAAGCATGTTTTTTTGCCGTGACCACCCCACCTGTTTTACCTCTTCAAATCAAACCTCCTATCTGCTGTTGAGCTCTTTTGTTTGTTTGTTAACATCAGTATTACACAGGTCTGTACAGTGCTCTGTATGATGCTGACAAACCGGTTCCGTAATGAAGGGATGGTCATAAACTGCACATCAAATTCATTGTGAATTTAAAGGATGAAAAAGGGGGATTTAAAGCAGGCGTATTCGACTGGAAGAGGCAGATGCTAACTTTGACTTTAACTTATACAGTTTTGAATGCAATATCGAATCATATCAGTGTTTTGTCTCGGAAATTCCATAAACTTACAAATAACTCACGCGTTGTTGTTTTCTCTCGAATGTAGCTTCCGGGGTGCATCGAGGACGGAAAATATAAACTGCTCCCATGAGACTTTGTTGGCAGGCTGGCTCCTACAGATGGCTGCTTCTCCAAGGCCTCGTTCACACTGTGAGCAAATCTGTGGCCCTTACAAGATACATCTTTTGGTTATGTCCCATAACTCTGTGAACAGCAGAAGTCCAATGGAATGTGATCTTTTCAATTCTGATTTTGACCACTCCTAATGTGGTTCTTATTCCGGCCTGATTTTCTCTCTGCGACTTTGCGACGCAGCCCCAGGTCATATCGACGCAGCACCAGGTCATATCGACGCAGCCCCAGGTCATATCGACGCAGCACCAGGTCATATCGACGCAGCCCCAGGTCATATCGACGCAGCCCCAGGTCATATCGACGCAGCCCCAGGTCATATCGACGCAGCCCCAGGTCATATCGACGCAGCCCCAGGTCATATCGACGCAGCCCCAGGTCATATCGACGCAGCCCCAGGTCATATCGGACATAACACGACTTCTGCGTCGCTCTAGATCAACATCTGTCACAATCTTGAACTTGGTGTCTACAAAAATGAAAAATAGCTGCCATGGTGGTAGTCAGTGTAGGGAAGTATAAATCGTAGTTAACAGTTGTAATGTAGTTCAGGCAGCCCTTGAAATCCTGAAATGTTTCAGCAAAGCCATTCACGTTATGATCTCACTACTTAATGACTCCGCATCCACACACACTTCCGTACAAAAACACCAGATCCAAGCAATATATCCGACGTGAGCTCAAAGGCTTTGCAGTGTGAATGGAGCATAAGGAGAACAGAAGTATTAACCCGACAGGTCCAAACTATCTGTGAACATTCTGTTCAGCTGCAGTTTTCTTTCTATGAGTTGCATAACAATTATAATTTATTTATTCACTGCACACAATAAACATTGCAAATGCAATAGGATTAAAACATTGCCCATATCTGACTTTAATGCATCTGGTCTTTGTTTGTGATGAAATAAATTAGCTAAATTAACTTATTGAGAATATCATGCCAAACTGTAATTTATTTATGAAAGATTATTTTTCCTTGGTTGGTGAGTGAAAGCAACTGATCAAATAAATAGATTTGCTATTGGTTCGATTTTATGGTTTATTTACTATTGAAAGTATTTCCATAAGCATCAGTGCATCAACACTTTGGCATTAGGTTTGGCAGCTGAAAAGTCAACTCAAGTTTTTTAGGTTTGCTGAAAGACCTCAGAAAGTAAAATTGAAAATTGTGTTCACATGGATTTTTGTTGAATGTAACTTTTTATATTGAGAATATCAATATTTCTTCTCATAATATGCATTCATGATACTGGTACAGGACGCTCCTTGTAAACTGTTTATTTTGAATCTCAATCCAGAATTGGTTCATTCCGACTGACTGAAACCATACCGTGTACAAAATATCCACATGAATTATGAAACAGCCAGTATGGATGAGCGGGTCTGATCTCTGTCTGACTTGAAGCCTTAATTTTAAGGTAGCCTTTGGCCATGTTTTTTATTGCAGTCATATTTCATCAAAGAATTTCACCAACATGCGAGTAAAAAACATAATGAACCTTTTGTGGGTCAGAGCGTCCTCATTGTCTTCACGAGAACAGAGAATGTAATTTAAGATCTCAAACCTTGCTGGAAAATCGAAGATGGTGTATATGACACATGCAGTCCTACATGTAACAAAAGACCAGAGGAAACATCCCATTTTCCTTTGGATTCAATTTGCGTTAATAACTTCTAAATAAAATGTCACAATATTTATCATTTGTTTGTGTGCTCTCCCTTAAAATAAGCTAATTGTGAATAATATAAATGTATTTTTAATCAAAAACGTATTAGCATTACAAGAGTCTGATGCTTTTTAATTATCTTTTAACCCGTCAATTAAGTAGCACATCTCACCTTGGAATAGTTCGACAATTACCTATTTAAATCATAAGGTCAGAGGTTTGACTATAACTAAATGCATGGAGGCAAAATGGGTTGTGAGTGAAACCCCCACAATTTTTGTGTCTCTCAGGAATATTAAATTCAGGAAATGGTATATGAAGCACAAAGACATCACACAGAAGATGTAAGCTTCATAGGAACATTAAAAAGGCATAGTTTGAGATACAATTATTACCCCAAGTATGTCAAGCAGCTGTTCCACAGATGCATTAGGCACCTGTATTAAGACGAAACTGCTTTATTCAAACACAAATCAGAAAAACACACATGCACATATACCCACACTCATGTAATCTCACATTAACACACATCACACACACACACACACACACCCACGTGAAAGCACACACATTAACACACAACGTAATACACACACATAAACACCATCTACATGACATCAGCACCCTCTGAGGTCATTCACAGAAGACTGCTATTATGCCATAAAACATTTACTGTGTAGAGTGCAATCGCAGACCACTACAGCCAGAAGCCCACGGTTCATTTATTATGCACACAATGCTTTGTACACACAAGCCCACACACAAACACTCACATCCGGCTCTCAGACCACGGGGCTATAGCGTCGCAGCTACCTTCGGTCGGCTTAGCCTCGTGGCCATTAAGAGAATTAAGTCTGGCTAAAAGGGCTTCTCTGAGACAACATCAATTCTCCATTATCTCCCTCTCCTGGCCGTCTCCTTCATTCCCCCCTCTTCACGGGGTGTGCAGCAGGCCCAACTGGTCTGTACTGCTGCCGTCGCACCACCTACTGTCTCTTCTGTCCAGTCCCCCCCCCCCCTCCACCGGACCCCCCCAACCAACGGTTCTGATGGGCTGAGAAGAGGTCAAGGCATTTGTAAAGAAGGTTTTTTGTGTACTATGGCCCCTTCCAAATGTTAACGTCTCAAAATTAACAGCATCAGCCATTAAGTTATAAGATATGTTACAAAATACAGTATCATATGAGATGATATTTACTTGTTGTAACTATGAAAATATATGGTATGTATTCGTCAAATTCATATACATACATACATACATACATACATACATACATACATACATACATACATACATACATACATACATACATACATACATACATACATACATACAAAGGGAAGGACACCTAATAGAATAAAAACAGGTACTGAAAAGGTACTTTTTGTATTTGTATTCCAGAACATTACGCAGAGAGCCTCCCCGACATTAAATAAAAAGGTCTTGTAATATCGAGCAGTTTTCAAACCAGAGGATTTCAAAATTGTACAAAGAATCATTGGATCTTGCAAGTTGGTCTCTAACGTGAAGATTGATTTTATGCCCTCCTGTTTAGCCCGTCGGATCCAATCCTCCATCCCCATGCCACCCTCATCCTCATCTCAGATCTAGCAGTCCAGCTATATTATAGCAGAAGTTAAAAAGACACATTTGGGGTTTCAGAAGTGTATTTATTAGGTGTATTTATACAGTGGCCATTCTACACAGTCAATTACACGCTTGCTTATTACTGCCTCCAGCAACATGAATGGTAGAAAACTACCTTGTCTGCTATTTGACTTTAGGTATGAAGTCTGATTCATTCGGCATGACGCTTAACACAGCCCACATTTGGCAATCATAGGAGTGTAGTTATCCAGTGGTTACTGGTGTCCCAACCACAGCTGGGAGGTAGTGGTATCGAAACTCAATGTCAACAGTCTACCTGTAGACTCCTTGAGCAAGTTTCCTTCAACCCAGACAAGGGCAACATATGGCCGTTGTTATTGGTCAAATGGTTTCCAGGCAAACTTGTTCCGAAATGCTTGCATTCAACGTGTGTGATCGCGCTAACACAGATGTGTTCGATGGAGCAGAGTTCAAGTCAGCAATATGTCATGATACCACAAACTTACTACCCGTATTTTGTACATTGTGTATCATTGTTCTTGTGGTAAATAGGCATGTATTGTAGAGTACCACATTCAATTAACTTCGATCCTCAGTGATGATCTAAATTAATGTCTTCTTGGTCATCGAAAAAATTATGTCATGACCTGGATTCATGTAATTGAAACACCAAAGGACCAAAACGTTCTTGGACAACACTAAGTCATCAGCAGCTTGTGACCAAACCTCTGCAGCTAATGACCTGAGCCATGCCTGTGGCTGATCCAGCAGGTTTCTAGCCTCTTGTAGCTAGCTACCAGCCTATGAAGCTAAGGACCAACCAAGCCAGTAGCTGTTCCAGTGGGTTGCCAATCTTGGTGGGCTAGTTACAAGCAGAGGGAGCCAATGATCAACAAAGTCATGGCTGACCCAGCGAGTTTGCCTTGGAAGCTAACGACCAGCCAACCCAGTAGGTGAAACCCATGAGTTACCACCTCGGTTATTTCCCAACGCCTGCCTCTCGTTCCCCCTGCTGGCTGAACCGTTATTCGTGCCGGTGTATAACTGGTCAGATCGGGAGCTGACTTCAGCCAGGATATAGCCTGAGCTGGCTTTTCAGTAGTCTTATTTTTTGCACTCACGCTGCCATAGTGTAGGCCTTCAGGCGCATACCAGTGGTGCATTTGTAAACAGTTAACTCAACCCCTGCATTCCCCCCCGCCTCTACATCAAAATCCTGCCAAAACCCCAAGCGAGAGAAAACAGAATCGTCATAGTAAAAAGTAATTGTTAAAAATGTATCATATACATGGGTGAGATATATTTTTTTATGTTTTAGATGTGAACAGAACTTTATGTTTACAAATCAGAAACGTGTGTTTTACTTCATTCTATTTTTATTGGGACAAACATTTCCACATATTCGCCTACGTTTTTTCGGTCAGCGCAGTCTTTTCTCCTGGCATCCATTTGCTGCCTGACGGCCATGCGTGGAAGCCCCATCTCCTCGGCAGGTATGCAGCGCTTTGTGTTACATGATTCAATCAATTGTACAATGTGTGGCCCTTAGTTTATTTTATCTGAGGCCCACTGGAAAACAGATCTGCCCACCCCTGCCCGAGCCCCCATCTGCTGCTTTATTGGCTGTATCTGAAACTCACGATTGAAATTGTTGTTGTGAAAATGGTAGAGAGGGGATGAACCACCATTGAGGAGTAGAGCCTACCTTGTGTTAATCAGCTTTGTGCCGAAGCCACAGGATACATTTGGCACCTTTTTGTCTTATTATTCTGTACTGATAATGTTTCTGAGCAAAACCTCAGAATCCTTTGAATATACTGCCCCCTTCCATCAGCTCCATCTCCTATCTCTACGCATCTCTCTCTACATCTCCCTCATTCCGGTCTTCTCTCTCTCATGCCTTTCTCTCTCCCAACTCCCATTCTCTCATTCCCTCTACCCCCCCAGCCACCCTCCCTATGCCCCACTCATCCCCTCTACCCCCCCAGCCACCCTCCCTATGCCCCACTACCCCCCCAGCCACCCTCCCTATGCCCCTCTACCCCCCCAGCCACCCTCCCTATGCCCCACTCATTTCCCTACCACCTTTGTTCTCATCCTCTCACATCCCTCCCTTCCTCCTCTCCCCCCTCGAGTACTGCTATCGGGCCTTCTCTCAATGCTTTGCTCAATACTTCCAAGCCCCCCCATCACACCTTACTGTCTACTTTGACTGTGAAGAGATCCCTATGCCTTGCAGAACAGTCCAAGCCAGAGTCCCAAATTGATTGAGTCACATCAGGACTATTGACTCGACGTGCCAAAACAATCGTCCGGGGCTTTCTCAGCGCAGCGGTCGCCATAAGGCTTCAGCCCGGGCGGGTGCGGCGAGCGAGGAGCAGCTGAGGTCAGGGCAGTCACTCTGTCTGCTCCAGACATCGGTTCAGAGATGGATCGGCCTGGGCTCTCTTGGCATCGACTCTTTGCGCCGGCTCTTTCATTTGAATTGCATCAGCGCAGATTGAAACTATGCTGATAATCTGAAAATTCTGTCGTGCTTGCCTAATTGCCTTTTGGCCCCCACCACACACACACACACACACACACACAAAGAGATGTGTTGTTTTTGTGTCTACTCTGCTTGCTGCAGAGATAGCAGACAGTCTTATGGAGATGATTGGAATTCAATGTAGTGTTTTAGTGTTTTAAAGAAATTAAAAGTTTTAACAAAATGAATAAGACCTATCTTGAGGGAGGTAATATCTATGAATGTCCTCCTATTCTTATAATCTGGTCTTGATTCTGTTCATCCACAGAGCATTTATACTATTCAAGATGTGGATCGATGGATTCTGGATCAATATCTCTGTCAACCTATTGGGACCTTCTGCCATTACCGGGTTTGAAACCTCTGTGTTCAGTAAGAATAGGACATTGTTGTTAATGGTTAAAGTGTGACACACATGGTTAGGTGTATGGTTATTGGTGGCTAAACCCCTTAGTGCCCTGGCAACGCATGCAGTTCACCTATAGCAACCGCATGTTCCACTCCACCAGTGGCACAAAGCTACATGTTGTTCACTCTGTTTTTCCTCCTGCTTTCCTGTCGGTTTGCACTCGCCTGTCTATAAAGGCCTACAAAAGGCCCATGAGAAAATGTGGTGATGATTACTCAAGATGCTACCAAACAATATAGGCATCAACCTTCAAAAGACCTCGGAGGCTCAGAGCTCGACTGTTCGGTAGCCGGCAATGACATCAAACAAAACTTTTTGGTTTTAAAGGAATGTTTATCCATAGAACGGAGTTCTGTTGATGTTGATCTTGCACCAGGGTAGTATTCAAGTTTTATAAATCACATTGGCCCTTGCTCGGTTCTCCCCGTTCGTGGTGGTGAGGAAGGCAGTTGAAGCGAGACTGTGGCACTCAGTGCATCACTCGACTTTATCTCCTACAGATATGGCAGGATGTCATGGATGCTGTTATTCTGACACAGCATGCTATACATCATGCTAAATAATGTACGTCCCTTTCGCCCCCTACACTGAAGAAGTCACTGCGCTTCAATGGTTTGTGTACAGTGTGAGCCATGGGACTACCTTAACTATTGATTGATTATTTGATATTGTCAACCATGCGTACAGGTAGCATGCGGACATTGTTGATTGAATACAGAAATAGAGACAAACACCCTAGCCTCTACACTGTCCCCGTTACAGATGGATCTATGGCCGTTCCTCTATACATCATGCACATAATTATCATAACACATACTTTAGCCTTATTAATACCCACGGTAGCTTCTGCAGCTGCCAGATTGACAGCTGATCAAAATGGCCGCATGCATTATTTTGCAGTGCGACCCATTGTGCCCAGCCAGCTGTAGGACATTACACCAATTAGGAGCCATCATTGCAATTATTTCATTCTCATTGGCCCATTTAATGTTATATAACAGTTGGTCCAGAATGGTGCTATGTTTAGTAAAATGCTGCCATCAGAGATGCCCTGCAAGCTGTTGTATTGCAGCAAAATGTATCGCTCATTAGGACATTGGCGCTCACAATCCTGGGGCTGGTGGGTAACGACGGGGCCCTACAGACCTGCGGGTAATTGGGCAGCTGTAGCCCAGGTTAGAGCTGGATGTAAGACTCTGGTTGGCCAATCAGCTTACGCCTATACCTAGCAAGAACGCCGGGCCTCCTGGGATTAGCGCCGAGGAGAGAGGAGCTTGGAGTCTGCGAAGGCCGCCATACCTGGCTCACCCCAGGCCCCTCGGAGAAGGTGCAACCTGTTTACTGTCAGCTTTCCTGCAGTTTCGCTAGACTGAGTTGAAGATAAAAAGTGCTCTTGTGCTACGCTCCCATAACAATAGGAGGTTTTCCACTTGGGTGGTTCTCGAGCGAAACACGACTGACGATGTTCCTGCCTGTGCATCTGCTTTGGTCGGGGGGGGGGGGGGGGGGGGGGGGGGTCAGGGCTGGCTAGTATCTGAATATTGTTTAGCCTCCGGGGGGCAAACCACAAGGCGAACATAGCAGGAGTGTTTTCCGAGACTGAATTCTCAATTAGAAAAGACCTTGTCATCTCCACTGTTCCAGCTGCTGACAAAGATGCTTCCTGTCGTGACAACTTAATCAGAGGTTCGCAAAAACTGTCTCAGGAAAAAAAATATAAATACCAAACTTGTCTTAACATTTTCTCATTTTCCTATAGAGTAGCTGGTAGTCCATAGAGTAGCTGGTAGTCCCGGCTAGGGATGGTGTTGTTGATGTGAGTTTCCCTCCAGTCTGTTTTGTGGCCTGTGCTAACGACCGTGTGAGTCTCTGACAGTGGCCCGATTTGAGCCAGGGCCGGGAATCCATCACTCTTTGTTCGCCTCATTGGCTTGGCACCCCATGCAGACCTCTCCAGCAGAAGGAGCAAATAAAAAGGACTTCAAGTTCAACGCAGGCAGGCCATCTGGGAGCGTTGCTGACGGTAACGGACAGCATGGAGCCTGGTTCCCACTTTGTCTCACCTTACGACTGGCCCCTCACAGCACCCGGGCACAGGGCCTCTGTTCTCACTGCTTCTTTCTACAGAATATTATTCAGACGGTTTTATGTTTGTTTCACACTTTGTCTTGCCTGTTGTCAGTGTTTTTCAGTGTTTCCTTTGGTGGTTAATACCCCCTGTTGTCAGTGTTTTTCAGTGTTTCCTTTGGTGGTTAATACCCCCTGTTTTAACCTTTGGTGGTTAATACCCCCTGTTTTAACCTTTGGTGGTTAATACCCCCTGTTTTAACCTTTGGTGGTTAATACCCCCTGTTTTAACCTTTGGTGGTTAATACCCCCTGTTTTAACCTTTGGTGGTTAATACCCCCTGTTTTAACCTTTGGTGGTTAGTACCCCCTGTTTTAACCTTTGGTGGTTAGTACCCCCTGTTTTAACCTTTGGTGGTTAGTACCCCCTGTTTCAACCTTTGGTGGTTAATACCCCCTGTTTTAACCTTTGGTGGTTAATACCCCCTGTTTTAACCTTTGGTGGTTAATACCCCCTGTTTTAACCTTTGGTGGTTAATACCCCCTGTTTTAACCTTTGGTGGTTAATACCCCCTGTTTTAACCTTTGGTGGTTAACACCCCCTGTTTTAACCTTTGGTGGTTAATACCCCCTGTTTTAACCTTTGGTGGTTAATACCCCCTGTTTTAACCGCCGGTTCCTACATTCACTCCACTCATCCTTTTAGATTTTTGTGAAATGAGTACAATCCAGGCGACGCTTTGTCTAAGCTTGGTTTCATATATATCTGAAGGCCCAAAGGCTTGTGTACCATGAATATTAACATATTATACCCAAATATTGTTTCACGGTTGGATTTTCCGAATACTATAAGACTTTCGTTTAGTCGTTCTAGCTACCAGTGTTTTAGTTAACAGTCCGTCTTAGGTTCTTGGTGTGAATAATTGTTTCACCACGATGGAAATTTCCGCACAATAAATGCATTCCACAAAGAAAAGGGTTGCGGGATTGATGAGTGGGTGGTTGGATGGATAGGAGAGATATGAATGGCAGATTAGACACATGTTGCAGCTGCACACCATAGCCACATAGACTTCTAGCAAAGCCACTATCACATAAGCTACATGTAGACTAGGGGAGAAAGCCGCTTCTGCCAAAAATACACCATCTGCCGTCATTTAGATGTAGCTGTTTACACTGGCTAACATAATGCCCAAGCATTAGATATCTGGCTGCACACGTGTGACTTTAACTGTCTGGAAAGGCGCGAGTAGAGTAGCCACATGCATCAATATGCATTCCAATGAGGTGATTCCAGGGGATTCAGGATGATAAGTTAGTAGAGTCGGGGCAAACACAGGGACTCCTGACAGTCTCACAATGCATTAAAATATGGACCATGAGGGGGGGAAACAAAAATTCTGATATGAACGAGCCGTGAATCAATATTTATTGCACATAAAGGAGCATTTTTTCCCTCCCACTATGAATGATTAAACTTGGAGGAGATGCCCGCGGTCCGGCGATGTGTTATTGCGGTCTTATGTAAAACCATTCAGGCGGTGTGACTGGATGCGGAACCGGCGCCGATGTTTACAAACTGCAGGTTGTTATTGTGATGCCTCGATTACCAAATCCCCACGTGCCGTCCGACACAATATGACTGAATACCCTTTGCTGTTTTTCTTTCTCGTTTCCTCTTACACTCTTTCTCTCCTTCTTTACTTCTTCATTCCTACCCTCCCCTGCTCTCTCTCACTTCCTCCCCTCCGCTGTGTGTGTGTGTGTGTGTGCGTGTGCGTGTGCGTGTATGTGTGAGCCCATCTCTTCTATGATTTATTCGTCAAGTAATTATCTTTCCCAGGGGCTTTCAACCATTCCTGAAATTTTGGATCGACAAAACACCTTGAGTTGTTTATTGGAAGACTACAAACCACTGTTGTCTTGGCTTTATCTAAAAGCAGGCACAAGAGGAATCCGTGAAACGCTTGACAGAATTCCAAACTTTTTTTTGCATTTCATTTTTTTTTTTCTGGCTTTTCTCTGGGAGACAGAATTATAACAGTGTAGGGGCTGGTTTCAGTATTCAGTGTTTCTGATTGCTTTGCATGCATCATAATTTCCCTGTGTGTGTGTGCCCGTGTGTGCGTGTCCATGTGTGTGTGTTTTAGCTTCAGTAACAGGAAGTGTGTGGGAGAGAGATGCGCCTCAAAGAATGGAATTGACAATGGTTTATGTAATGTTTGGATGAGAATGCCCTGATCATGTGATCACGTGTGCTGCAGCCTCCCGCAAATCACCTGTCAGATGGGGGGGGGGTTAAATCTCCTGCTAGGATGTTCCACGGTTTACTGGGCAGTTTGATGAATTAATCAAAGGACAAGGAAATCAATTGAGCTCTGTCATTTCAAATTAGGTAACAAAGTTATTTAACCACCTCCTCCACAAACACGGACACACACCAAACAGATTCCAACTGAACACACAAATAAACTGAATGAACACACACACACACACACACACACACACACACACACACACACACACACACACACACACACACACACACACACACACACACACACACACACAGAAAAACACACACACACACAGAAAAACACACACACACACAGAAAAACACACACACACAGAAAAACACACATAGACATACAAACAACATGCACATTCAAAGCAAACCCACGCACACACACACCAAACATGCATACACTTAACATGCTTTGGCACAAAAAAGCCAAACAAAACATACACAATCCAAACATGCCTACACACCGAACCCACCCACACCAAACACAGACACAGGCCAACCATTATCCTACAATTCTTATAATGAATACTTCATTTAAAATTAATGAAAGAAGAAAGTGTTTGATTGTTTTTTGCTGTTTTTCATAGAATAGTGAGAAAATAATAGAAACAACTTAGAAGATGGAGAAAACAAGTAAGATAAACATTTCAAAAGAAAATATGATCCTATTTGTGTGCAAAAGGATATTCCTCGATTTACCAATGGCCATGAAAACGGCAAAGAAATAAAATATAGTCTGTTGCTTTTTTTCTTCTTCATTGAAAACATAAGGCATACTGTCCCTGAAGTAAAATAACCATCGAAGAAAAAAACGGCCCCTGAAAATTGTGAATGCAAGATGAATTTGTACTCGTTATGGTTGATAGGGTCTATTGGAAGAAGTCTGTGAAGGATTAAACATCACTAAACGCAAGTTTCCACACAGACATTAGTAACTACAATAATGCCAACCTTGGCATTTTCATCAACTCTTTACTCGCTGGAGAAGCACTTTGCACATTGAGATATTTTAATAATTTGAATGTAATCAAAACATGTTGATATATATTAAAATAAAACTGAATGCTCTACCAAGGTTTCTGACTTCAGTAATAACTTTTATCTATTTTTTTTTTTCAAAGCTTGAGAAGTTTACAGTTGAGGAGGAACTTTTATTTGGTTGGTTTCAAAGTGTAAAACTCATTGAAGTGCAACGACACCCCCGGACTAGCCCCCTCAAACCCGTTGGCTGTGTGTGTGTGTGTGTGTGTGTGTGTGTGTGTGTGTGTGTGTGTGTGTGTGTGTGTGTGTGTGTGTGTGTGTGTGTGTGTGTGTGTGTGTGTGTGTGTGTGTGTGTGTGTGTGTGTGTGTGTGAGATATTTTGAAGTTCCTCTGCTTTTTGTTTGGTGTCCTATTGGGAGGATGGACCCCATGCCGTCAGCCCTGCTATGTGTCTGTCTATTTGTGTGTGTTTGTCTCTTTCGTTCTGTATCTCGTCTGCCTGCGTGTGTATGTGTCTTGCTGTGTTCATACGTGTGTTTTTGTACAAGTGTATTAGTGCTCATGAACAATGTGCGTGCATGATACAACCTCTCACATACACCCGCTGATGCCCTCCGGAGTTGGCCACCACGGCTTGTGTGGGGGGGGAGGGAGGGAGGGAGGGAGGGAGGGAGGGAGAGAGGGAGAGAGGGAGAGAGAGAGAGAGAGAGAGAGAGAGAGAGAGAGAGAGAGAGAGAGAGAGAGAGAGAGAGAGAGAGAGAGAGAGAGAGAGAGAGAGAGAGAGAGAGAGAGAGAGAGAGAGAGAGAGAGAGAGACTCTCACTCTTCAGGACAATGTTTTGCATCCCCAGTGACTGTCCTCCATCCCTGCAGCGGTGTGCTTACAATGTGGATGCCCCACTGCATCCTGGGTGATTTATCAAATCCCCACTGTATGGCCTATCATACTTGTCTGCTTTTTGTTTTGTGTTGTTATACTGCAGTCTTCATGGTCACAAGAGGTGGTTTGATAATCCCTGCCACAGATGCAAAACCTAAACATAACATTTACGCATATAGATATGGACGTACAATCACATGCAGTCTTATACACAAGCACATTTAAACACACGTGTGCGCACACATACAAACAGTCATGCACATACACACATATGCTTGCCTCGCACACACACAAACACAATCGCCAAAATCAAGTGTCGGACATCTGGCAGCACAGCATCCTACCATTTGGATTTATTGTATGAAAACATATTCATTTCACAGCACATTAGCTATTCACACTCAGCCTTGCCAGTTTAACAGGCTCTGGTTCTAGGAAAACTGTGTAAATCGTATATAATTTAACATAAGGTCACTTTTAAAAGACATGCCATTTCCTCTCCCCGCAGCCACTACCATCGCTATGCAAATTAAACTTAAAAAGAATGTGGTTTTAATGGCGCCGGCTAACAGACACACCGGAGTGGAACAATTAGCAGCCAATCAAAAGCCTTGCTCTCTTTAAACACAATAAGAGGAAAGGTCAGGAGTCAAAGGAATGACTGATACGATCAACACCCCCCCCCCCCCCCCCCCCTTCTCCCGCTGCCCCGAGCCACACGAGCAGCTGAAGCTGACACTTCTCGGACCGCTGTGCTCCAGGGATCGGAGCAATGTGCTGACACTTCAACACTGGCTTGTCATTTTCTCTTTCTCTTGCTTTTCTTCTTTTCAAATTCAATTCAAGAGAGACATACCGGAGATCATTCCAGCCAAGTGTTTGAGAGGGTTTTCTATTCTAGTAAGGGAAAAATATGAATGCAGCAAGTTTGGTTTTGGTGACATCACCATTTCAATTTTTCTCCATTTGCGACACAATTGTGCTTCTCCCTTTCCCCACCCCCCCACTATCATCATTCACCAACTGGTAGCCTGGAGTTGTCCTATGAATCATTTTCTGTTGGACATTTTGTGATGTCACAGAAAGCTAAAGATTCATGCCCCTTTGTGATGTCACAAATGGCCGATTAAAAGCCTTTTAATGGCTCATCAACCCCACACCTGGTGAGAACATGAGGGGCTATTTAACGCTACGTTCTAACCAAGAATACACAAAACAAGACAATTTAACGTTGTTGATGTAGACAGCCCAAAACAATGCTTTCAGACAAGGGTCCTTCCAGGTTCTGTTCACAGCCGTGAGTGGAGCGTACCCGTCTGCCTCTTCCTTTGAGCTGTGTCATTCGTGCGCAGCCTTCCTGTGTAACAGAAAGCGGAAAGCGACTTAATCCACTTCCATGCCCCACCGAACCGATGGCTGCCCGCTGTCTCGAACCCTCCCAAACCATGACAGAGGTTTAAAGAGCATTGGCCCTCAAAGAGACTACTAGGAAACCCATAAGAGTTTGCGTGTTTGTGTGTGTTCGCAAACTCCCTGCTAGGATTTAGTAAGAAAAACGGAATGCTACTTTAGTGAGATAATGTCTCCCCCCCCACACACACATTTACACGCTTACACACAAATGCACGCACGCACGCACGCACAAACACGAACACACACACACAAGAACAGAACATTTTCAGCAAAAATCTTCCATTTCCCGATTAGCATTGGAAAAGATAATTCAAGCCTTTTTCCCAGCCCTGTCTGAAATGCATTGGAGGAAACAGAATGGATTGGCACGCCATCAAGTAATGGGAAAATGTTAAATGGATATTCCTCACTTCTCCAACCTGTGCCCCATTAATATAAAAGGGCTTTTAAAATGGTCTGATTAATTATAGAAGGACAAAATGCCCTGGAAATATAAAATAGTCTTTAAACATCTCTCGAAAAAAAAAAATGGTTTCATTTTGGGGACGCAAGTTTGTCATATTGATAATTCTTATTATTAAACTCCACAAGCACATTAATTAAAGAATAATTATGGTTCTAGGCCTATGTTGTCATCCACTCTTGTTACGCTGTCATTTAAATCCGTAAACGCCGTAAACTCCTTGCCTAGCATGGACAATAGACCCTAGTCAGACTGCCAACAGGAGTCTATGCCAGAAACTCTAGTTGGCAGTTCTCAATTCGACTGAAGTCATTCATGGTAATGACTTCACATTTAGCCGCTCTGTAAGTGTGTTTTCAACTTCAGCCGCTTCTGTTCACGTGCGTGTGTCCAACATCACACTTGCTTCAAGCCATTCTTAAAACTGGGTTCTGCTCCCCGTAACAGATGGGGGGGGGGTTTAAGGAACGAGGACATCCCGGATAATGTTTTCTCCACTATCACACTCTCACTGTCACTCCCGTCAAGAACAACCATCTGGCACCCCAGCAGACTAAAAAACAAGGAGGGAGAGAGTGTTTGATAGCTGGTGTTGGGTACAGGTTGTGTTCAAGATGCAGATGGAGCCCCTGTTTATGCACATTAATTGTAAACAAACTTACTTAAGATGGGACTGACTCTATTTTTCTTGTAATGGCTTTTTCTGCAACTATCCTTCAAAGACTACATTTCCAATTTTTACGTTGCTGCCATGTTCAGCTTTCTTTAAACATGCAACTAACTACAGGATTGTGTGCTTCGAAACATTTTGTTTTGTTATCAATGGAAAAAATAGTTTAATGTGTCAGCAGTGCTCTTCAAAATACTGGCTTGCGCTCCTCACATACTTTGACATGGAGAAGATCACACAGCTCAGTATCCCTCAACCAAGATTGACATGTATTTTTTATCAGCTAGCCTTGAAGATTTCTTTTTTTGCCGTACAGTGCATCATGGTCCGGGGAGATCCAATGAGCTTTGGATGGGATTCATCTAAAACCAATTGACGTACTTTTGCACAGAGTTTTTAGCATTTACTAACATGATTCTTTTCTTATCTTCGTCGTTCTGCCAGCGTCCAAATTCTAACGATATGTTTTCCAATGTACTACATGAACTCAGTTGAGTTTAAACACAACTGAATTGAAGTTTTACCTTTTTAACGTTAACCATTTTGGCCGGTTTTAGGCATGGATCTATGGGAAATATTTTCTTCAATAAGTGGGCCCTGCTATCGTCAATTCTGGAGTAAAATGTAGCAAAACGGTTGTGTGATTTACTGAATATGTGCCGTTTCCAAGTAACATGTGTCATTACTGTGGACAAGGCTTCGATGGAATGTGATTTGATTGGATAGTGCAATCGAGGGGAAAACATTGCTAACCAGCTCTGTGTGAAAGCCCTTAGAAGGCTGAGCAAAATTATCGGTTGACATGACATAACACATAACATAACAGCCAACTTGTTTGTGCTTAATGGAAAGTAAGGTTTAGGGTGGGTGTGAAACAAGCTTCTTTTTGGCATTCATTTTAGAATTGATCAATAATTGATTTAATACAAGGTGTAAAAGTCAAATTACATTTCGCATTGGGAAAATAATATCACTCAACACTTTTCATAAAACACACGCACCATTGTGCCTTGTACCTGTGTATCGCCTACAGACTCACTTCCCACGAGTGGGGGATCCAACAGACTTATATAATCTACAAAGACAACAGACGGCTACATGGGAATTAACCATGTTTTTCCCTTTTTTTCCTGTCTTGCTCACGAAATAAGGCCTCGCAGGTAATTTCACCATAAGCCCGCTGGGGTTAGTCCCTCAGGGTCGAGTGCCTTGTAAAAAAAAAAGCCTGCCATCGCCAGTGTGATTACGTCTTAGTTTTTTTTTCTTCTTTCACGGGTCACCTTGAAACGGAGGAGCCGCACTCAAGCCTCCAGCCTCATCGCCGCTTCCCGACGCTCCCGCCGGTGACGGATGTAATCTGCACGCCACAAAAGAGAGGCGGAGGAGGCGGGAGAAGATGAAGGAGGAGGGAGGCGGAACGCGGGAGACAAAGACGGGAAGAAAGAAGACGGAGGAGAGCTGAGTGATGATGCAAGTCCCACGCAAGGCTCGGCATACCCGCGGCGAGCGATCCGGCAACCGGAATGCAAATCCTCCAGTGTGTGTGGGGGGTGGGCGCCCGGACCCAGGGCCCCAGGGGGGGATTGTCGGGGGAGGTCGGGGAAAGAGAGGGAGGGGAGTAGTTTTAGGGGGAGGTTGGAGGGCCTCTCCGCATCGTTTTCTTGTGTTCTTCACCTGGGAGGGTGGGGTTCGTTGTCATTTCCTGTTTGAGAGAGAGCGGTAAGCGGCGGTGATCAAAGAATGCAGCAGACCCCTCCGACACGTAACAGACCGTCTCACCCCGCCCCCGCACAGACAAGCGCACACACTCACACACACATCTTCATGCACGCACACCCAAACTCACACACAACCACTCCCCCCCCGGCCCTCCCCTACCGACTCCCGCAGCACCACCCCAGATTACCCTCTCCACCCTCTCCTCACGGCATACCTGTGCCGGGTTTTGTCAGCACAGAATGAACACATCGCAACACAGCACGCATCCTTTTCATCCCCACACTCACACTACAAAGGGAATGCATGAAAAATGTAACATGCCTATTTACTTACTCACCATCTTCTGTGCCTTCTCATGCCTGACTTAAGGGCGCTGGGTGGTGGTGGTGGAGGTGATGGTGGTCATGGTGGTGGTGGTGGTGGTGGTCATGGTGGTGGTGGTGATGGTGGTCATGGTGGTGGTGGGGATTAGGCTGAGTGCTCAGTGTTGGTGACAGACATCCGAAAACTCACCTCCCCTCCTCTTTCCTTGATTTCCCCAGATGGATCTAGGTGTGTGTGTGTGTGTGTCGGTGTGTGCCTTGCACTCATAAAGTACATGATTGTCTACAGATATAGAAATACTTGAAACTTTTTTTTTTGAGGATTAATTTAACAAATATTTTACTTATATGCATCCACAAAATAATGTGGAGGATGTTGCATCGACTAAATCGCGAAAACCTTAATGCGCGTACAGGATACTTTTGTTGTCAGACAAGCAGCACTGCCGAGTTAAACTCACTGGTAGCTTATAAGTTAGACTGGCTAAAAGCACGGAGTTGAGACTGATGTTAGTGAGACTCTCCTGTACTCTCGCCCCTTCCTCTCTCCCCTAGAGCATCGCCTGAGTCAGTCTGCTGCGGCTCCCTTGGCATGCTGTCCCTGTGTATATTTCATGCACCATGACATGTTTATCGTTGTTTTATATTCTATATTACACTTTTTCAATAAATGTATATTACAGAACAATTCCAAGATGAGGACTGTCATTTACCTATACACCATTGGGTCGTGAAATTGTTATTATATTGTGTTCTAAGTGGTATTAAGAACTATAAATTGCACAGGTTGAAACCTGCAGGTTCTCGGCGCATGTAAAAATTTTGAGTGTGGATTTTTCTTCCATGGCAACATATGGCACATTCGCAATCAGCAACAATATAGATCTGTATTTACCACGTTGAGAATGGGACTAAAATGGCTACCTCGTACCATTCTATGTAAAAAAACCTCTTTAATATTCAATAACTTTTTAATGAAATATCATTGTCTTCCATGACCCCGGAGAATACATAATGAACTTGCTACTTAGCTCCTAACGGAACAAAAAAAACTTGCCTTCCGTCCACACGAAGCCGGCGAATCCGCTGACCGAAACCGCAAACTTCTGAAACCACCCTCGGAGGTGGTTTCAAATCTACCCGGTTTCATTTTGGATTCGTGTGGACGCCTGAAACCGACTGAAACCGTAAACCATGACGTCATCGCCCCACCCCTCGACCCTCTAGCCAATGACTGTTAAGCCCGCGGAGTCTCACCCTTTATGCGCATGCTCGCCTCTTCTTATTATTTATTTTCCTTCTGGATTGCTGTAGCAGAAGCAGCGCCCCTTATGGGCCTGGAATGTACAGATCTACCCAGTTTCGCTTGACTCCGTGTTTACGGAGATACTCCGAAACCGGATAGATCGAAACCGTAACTGTTTCGGCTTCGTGTGGACGGGGCCTCAAAGAGTCTACGGTGAACCACCTAAAGACCGCTAGAGAAACTACATTGTAGTCACTACAAAGAACCACCTAAAGGCCGTTAGAGGAACAACATGGTAGGCTCATTGCTGCTGTTGGATTCAGTGGTGTGAAGGGGAGAGTCGTGTCTCTCAGTATGGTGTGGTGTCGGTCACAAGACCTTACAACTAGGGATGGGGATCCAAACCCGCTTCTATCAAGGACGGGTTCCAATTTTTTTAAAACCCGAAAATCATTAACGTTGCTTATCGATACCACTATCGAGTCCCGTCGTTCATTTATTAATTTTTTTGTCCCATAGGTCCTGTAACGTAATGTTGTGTCCTTCGAGTCGCGTCACGGATTTAAATCAAATCAATCCAATCACTGCAGCGTGTCCACCAATGTTTTTGAATGTAATGTAAGCTAACACGTATTACAAGTAAAACAAGTGAAGTTTGGCAGTTAACTTTGCTTGCGAGGATGGCTGAACGGGCGAAAAGGGCGGAAATAATTTATTGTAAAGGGGGGAACACAACCTCAATGGCCAAGCACATTAGCATTGTGCATCAAATAAAGACCAAATGCAGTACCTTCGACTGTCTCCGAGTTCAAAAGCTTGTCTCCTCCTTCTCCTGTCGCACCACAGATGTGCCCGTCTTAATCATCCACTCAAACTACGAGCGGTAATCGCACACACAGACATTGTCGCTATAGTCCCGTCAGTTAAAAATAGTAATACAATTGTGAAAATCGGTGTTGTAATCATACAAGCTAGTTATCTTAAAAAGTAAATACAATTTCAGATGTGCTGCGTGATTATGTGTTGAGGTTGGCTCAGTAAAACAACTGTTAGGTTATCATGATGCGTTCAAATGTAACATAAAGAAACGGTAAATTTAGTTTTTGGTGAGAAACATGAGTAATACTGTATTACTCATGTTTCTGTATTACTAATACAGTTGTATAGTGCTATAATAATTATTTTAGTTTAGATAACTAAAACTACTGATATTTATCAATATTTATTAAGAATTACATATTTAATTTAAAATGCAATTATTTATTTCCTAAATATTTTCCTCATCATTAAAAACGCTTCGTATTTCCTCCAATTAATGGAAAAGTATCGATAGTGGTATCGATAAAGACTCGGATAAAAACTGGTATCGATATCAATAAGTATTAATGATCCCCATCCCTACTTACAACTGATAAAAACATCGGCACAATGTTTTGGTACTTATTTGCAGCCATACATAATGTTTTGAATTACAATTTTTCTCATGGGTTGATATTAAATCATACTATCACGTTCGAAATGAGACACAAGGGGAAAACGTAGATTAATTTGTTTTCTCTTTGCTTTAAACAATTCAATTTACAAATAAAAATCGAATGATAAAGTCACTTAAATAAAAAGAAGAAAGAAAAAAAAATTAATCTCCAAACAAATTTTTTTTTTTCTTTGTTTTTGTTTCCAGCTCAACTGAGCAGGGTTGTGAATGCCATCAGCACACCTGGATAGATGTTGTTG